>NW_007577779.1:379517-426821 GCF_000690725.1 Stegastes partitus
CTGGGGATAACTCTGGAACCACTGGAGCTGATTGTTCAAAAAAGAATGCTGCACAAGATGATGAAGATGATGGAGGATTCTTCTCACCCTCTCCACAACACAGTGAAGAACCAACAGAGTGTGTTTAGTGGGAGGCTGCGTCAGCTTCGCTGTGGAACGGAGAGATACAGGAGTTCCTTCCTGCCAACAGCCATCACCTTAAAAAACAAATCTGACTGACTGACGGTTGACTGACTGAATGATTGTTGTTGTTGTTGTGTGGAATATATGTTATATTGATCAAAAAATAAATAAAAAAAGCGAGCTTTTACAAGATTGAATTTCCCTTCTGGGATAAATAAAGTATTTTTCATTCATTTTATTTCATTTCATTCATATTATTTAACGATTAAATGTATAAAGCAATATTTTGTTTTGTTATGGCTCTGTCAGTAATTTCAAGTAAAAACATTTTTCAACAGGCAAACAGCAAAAAAGTAAAGTAAATGTCCTTTAAAAACAAAATATGTTTTTTAACATCAAAATAAATGCATAAATGAAATTGCATGCATTATAAACTGAAAATGCATTATTGTGCTGCTCTATGATCCTACCAATCACTGCTTTCAAATAGTACAATGAGAAAATCAAAAAAATCAAAAAAATCTGTTGTATTCTTTCTCATGGTTCTTATCTGCAATTTTCCCTGAGTCCATTCAACTGAAAAATAAATAGAAATAAAATAAAATCCAAAAATCTATGGCACACAGACAAAACAATACTTCCTGCAAAGAAAAATCACGTCTTGTATAAACAAATGTAAAAATTTAACTGAATTAAAAACTGAAAATACGTTACTGCTCCACACAGAAGACACACAGGTTTGCCTTTTACCTCCATGAACATGGACTCTGCCTCCACCTGGCTTGAAACCCCCTGTTCTCAGCATCCACCTTCCGTTTAGCCATTTTTGAGGAGGGGGGGTAGCTGAAAGTTGACCTCTGCTCTGACTGCTGATGAATAATGAAGCCGCTTGCTGCGCTGCAGTGACTTCGCAGGCTACTGTTGCATTGTGGGGAATGTAGTGTTGGTGCGTGCAAAACACTAGCGGGCGGCTGGGACCTGCGGGCCGGTTCTAATAGTAATTAAATATCATCCAGGGGGCCACAGATAATTCATTTGGATCTGGCCCGCGGGCCTTGACTTTGACATATGTGACCCAGAATGCGTCTCCTCCAGCTGTCTGTCCGTCTGGGATGTTGTCATGGAGCCATGTTTCTGTTAAAGCAAACACACAGCAGTCCCTCCACTCTCTGAGGGTTTCTCTTAGCAAACGTAGCTCGTCCAGCTTGTTGTGGAGGGAGCGGACATTGGATAGTAGGAGGACGGTCCTGCTGGTCTGGAGGGGTTAGCCTTTAGCCTAGCATGGATCCTGCTGGTCTGGAGGGGTTAGCCTTTAGCCTAGCATGGATCCCGGCTCTCCTCCTCCTCTTTTGTTTACGTTGGTACTGTTTGCACTTCCTTCTCTCTCGGGTAACTGCCGGCGTAATCTCCAATTGGACTCTGTGTTGATGTAGTATGTCCAAATCACAAACAATTTTAGCGACGTTCACTGCCCTGATGTTCAGCAAAGTCTCTTGACTGTACGTTTTGGTCGGTCAGGTAGGCGACATACTACATCTGGTGTGTCGGTGCATCAGCATAGAACTGCAATGTATAGAATGTGACCTAAATGATTCATACGATCTCCTCACTTTGGCAGATCGTCTACACGTTCTAATCCTTTACGATCGAATACCATCATATCACTCACCCCTACGTGTGAATAACACAGCAGGTTGGTTTGCACACCATCAGAACGCATTTTATGCATTTGGCATGTCATTGCACCAAATGACCCCTTCCCCCGACTGACAACTATTTCACGAGATATTTGAACTCTATAAAATGATGCACAGATAGCTTAAATTGTGTAGATATGACATGAGACATGTGCCAGAAGTGGTGTGTGGTTTATCCCGTGATTATCCCATATTAGTTGATTCAATGAGAAGAGTGTATTGGCCTGACGTCAAAGGTCTTCTAAGGCATAAATGAGGCAAACTCAAGTAAATGAAAAAACTTTTTAAGCCAATTTCTAAACAAAATAAGGAGAAGATGAAACAGATGTTTTTAGTGAGGAAGTGCACATCTGAAAATCCTTCCAGACCTGATCCATTCTATATTCTAGTGGGATCAGGCTTCAGCCAATTATGTTAAATTAGGGATTACAACTCAATATTGCGCTTATCCTTGTGTTCTCAGTACTAACGATTAATTATAGATTAGAGCAAATGCTTTTCTTTGTTCTAAATGCAATTATATCCATTTGATTTTACATCATTTCACCACTTTTTTTTGTCTGTGTGTGTGTGTGTGGGGAGGGGGCATTATGTCTTAGACAGGGGAAACAAGGACAACATTTTCACAAGTTGCATGCAGTATATACTGGGATGAAGAACCACATTAGCCAGGACTGCTTCATCAGCACCAGTATTCAGCAATCAGCAATTCACTTTTGCCATCATTTCACTGTTCGAGTGCATGCTGTGCAATATGATAAGGACAGGTGTGCACACTGCACAAGGAGAGGTAATCACCAGCAACACTGAGCTGACAGGCTGATGCTGCCTTGCAACGCTTTGCCTCCACTTTTCTCAAGAGAGTGTCTAATTACATGTGATGCTGTGGAGGCAATACGTTGAATGACAACACGTCTCAACAACATTATGGACCATGATTTACATGAACGACAGAAAATGCAAGACTGCTCATGCTTATTTTTTACATCTGACTCCATGGAGATTGCTGTGCATGTGATTAATTTGTTAAATGGAATAAAACAATCAGCTGTTCTGCTGCAGCAGTGGATGAAGAAATCATAATCTTGTTCGTTTGCTCACAAGTTTACAGGTTCTGTTTGTGTCTCAAAATGCTCCAGAACATGTTGTAAACTAACTGCAGTAGAAAAGATACAGTAGTTTCGGTTTCCTCTCCTGTACACTGAACTCCTCCAATATTCCCAGGATCCCTCAGGTCCAAAATTACAACCAGTCTTCAGTGGATTGAGGCTCAGCTCATATATAAAGGTCATACGTGACTATTAATGAATATCTTTGTTCTGGTCCCTGTCTCTGGAGCTTGCTAATTGAACTAGAATATCTTTCCCTGCATCCCTTAGATGTACTACAAGCTGACGCGAGAAGAGACAGTTGACAAAAGTGTGTCTTTTTTCTTCCAATGCTGCTAACTGTGATGGCGTCGCTAAATGAGGCCTGTGATGAACGCCATGCCAGACAGAGGCGTCCAAGCCCGCCACTTCCCCTTCCCTCACTGCCTGGTGCGCAGTGCAATGGCCAATCAACTGCTCACACAAAGGAGGAATTAGCATATTCCCTGGCAAAAAATCGCTTCCTTAATTGCAGCTGCATTGAGGCCGTGTTCTCCACACCCCCTCTCCACTCGCTTTCCTTTTTTCTTTTCTTTTTTTTTTGCACTCTCCCCATCACCAGCCTCTCCAAGTGTGTTTTTTTTCTTCTTCTCCTTCTTCTTCTTCTTTTTTTTTTTTTTACTGTTATTCTGTCACGTTTCACATCGTTCCTCCTCCAATCATTCAGTCTTCATCAGACGGCTATTGTGTGAGCTCAGGGAGAGAACACAGAAAGAGAAAGATGGGGGCTGGGAATGTGTTTGGCATGCTGTACTATAGGAACAAGGTTGTCAGTCTCAAATGATGCTCTCATAATCAGCACATTGGAGCCGGGCTGCTGCACAGAATGACAATATCAGCCTGATGCTATGTACATTTCTGTGGTCTCCCTTTTGGCCTGTCAATCTTTCTTTATCTCTCTCTGTTTGTGCTGCCTCTCACGGCTTCTCTTTCTATCTTGGCATTTTTTTGTTTGTTTCTTTTAGACTTTCTATCCTTGCACCATTTCCTGGCATGCCTTACTGTTCTTGTGCAAATTTCCTTCTGCTCGCGCCTCGCTTTGCCTCCAGTGTTTCATCTCCATCTTTTTCGTTCTTGTTTGCTTTTCGCTCTTTTGCTCACCATCCCCCTGCCTCAGTTTACCCATTTCCTCCTTCAGCCTTTTCGTCTTGATCTCTCTTTCTTGTGTTAATTACAGGCAGCAAATAGCAAGGTGGGACTTAAAAGGGTTCCTTTAAAGATAATTTGGTTTTTCTGAGTGGCTGGGTCTCCTAACAGCATTCCTCTCTGAGCTTTAAACACCATTTGAATGTTGTCAATCTGTGTCTTTACAGATCAGTATTCCATCTTCCCCCACTACTAATATTCTGAGACCAGTGGCACTGTAAAATGCAAACCCTAGTTTTGATTATAGTTGCAGTCAACCTTTTAGTCCTACTGTCACTGCCTTTGCCAACTATCATCTTTCAAAGTTTTCCCGCCCAGGCCTCTTTCTGTACTGTCATATTCATCTGAATCTTTTCTCTTATACTATCACACTTGTATATCTGCCTCCTAACTCTGTTATCATTGCCAGGCTCACACACCTATCTCTGCTAACACTGTCACAGCTTTATCTCTGCTGCCGTATACTGTCACAGTGGTGGTGTGTCTGTCTACCTCTGTTGTTGCTTGTAGTTTGTCTCCCAGCATTGCTGTTGTGGTAACAGTGTTTATTCTGCCAGTCAAAGATGAGGCAGAGACAGCATCACTCATCTCTCTGTTGAGGAGAGAAGCTGTGGTGAGAGAGAGAGAAAAAAAATGGGAGGCAGCAATCACATTTCAGACTGCAAAGAGTCCCCAGTGGTTTACACAGTTGTGTGTCTGAGATAAGCCAGGGTCTTGACTGCTGTTATGCAGAATTTCCATACAGTTGGTAAACTCATGCCGTGATGCAGGCACAGCTTGAGTGGTTTCTCATCGGATAGAAAAGACAGACAGAAAAGGTTTGACCAAACTGTAACCTCTTCATCCAACCAGTCCAATGTTATTTTATTTCCCCCATAAGCATGTATGTAATATGATACCGTGCTGAGAAAATCCAAAACATTTTAATGTAGCTGACAGCAATATCAGATTTGTTGGATATTCCAGCAAATTAAATACATGAGATATTAAGGTAGTTTATGACATTGATCCAAAAAGCATTAAAGTTAAATTCTACCATAAAGCAATCTTGTTTATTGATTTACCACATTGTTCACAAGGGCCTAATAGAACCAGAGATATTAAAGAGATGTAGTAGAAGCCACCACATAAATGTCATATTGTGGTATATTAAATAGCTGCAACATCTGAATAACTCAGTGATGATATATAATCAAATAACATTTCAAAACATGGATTTCAACTGGTCTTTTGAGCAAGATTGTGACAAATCTGACCAATTTTATGTTCACTTTTTAAGGTTTAACTCAACAGTTGACAGTAATCCTAATGCAGGGTGTATCGGGTCATGGATGCATGTCAACTTCAGGCCTTCAGTGATGAAAAATACTTACTGGAATGATAAGTGAACATCCTACTAACAGTAGAGAAGGAACAAAGTCACGCATTTGTAAAGCAGCTAAAATACAACATGTTTTTTTAAAATGTTATTTCCATTAATCCACTCTACAAACCATCTAAAATGTGCAATACTGTCTCACAAAAATTATGTTTTTATACAGCTAAACTGCTTTACATTTTAAAAGCAATGTGTTTTGTCTGTAAAGCAACAGAATGACATGGTAGCAAATGGAGGACAGGTGGTGGCGTTAGTCTCTCTAACTTTTAGCCAGGAGACAGGAGTTTGTGTCCCATGTGGGATCATTATTCATATTTCGTACGTTTGTTTTCACTTGCTGTTTACGTTGATTTTCATTCACTGCTTGGTTATGTTTAGGAAAATATTAAACACAAAAGTAAGAGTCCCACATTATTTAATATATCACTGGTGTACTAAAAAGGAGTGACAGTTGAAAATAAATGACAAACTTATGCTAATTAGTGATGTAGGAGAAAATATGTTTCCCTTAAACCTGAATTGAGAATGCAATTAACTGTATAAGAACAGGGGTTTTTTGGAAGCAGGGCTCAAGAATATGAGGTTATTCTTGACTCACCTCTGTCACGACACCCAAAAGGGCCGAAACAGCACTGAGCTAGTCTGATGGTAACCAAGGTTGTTCACTGAACAACAGGTGTTGAATGGTAAGGAATGTGCTTGTTTCCACAATCAAGTCTTTGCTATTTCTTTACTAGCTTCTCCGGCTCTTGATTACCGGTTAGTTCATTAGACAAACTTCAAGACAGTAGGCGAGTTGGCCAACCTACATAATTAAACAACCAATTGCTGCAACTGAAGCTGTTTTCACCACGCTATAGTTGTGTTTTATTGATAACTGACCTCTCGTGTGTTACATGCAGCGGACTGCTGTCTGTTTTACTTTTTACAGGAACAAAGACAGAATTTAGGTGATTGTCTAATAGAGCTACATAGGAAGGAGGTCAGGGTAGATGGATGGGTTGACATCAGACTTTAACGCATGACACTGCTGTTTGCTTTGCATTTCAAACCAACAATCATTGCTGTTTCTTTTAAATTCCATAGACATAACTGCAAATTAACTTAAATAATAAAAGAAAAGTCAGACTGCAAGGTGGAGCGGTGGTTAGCACTGTTGCCTCACAGCAAGAAGGTCGCTGGTTCACGTCCCGGTGAGGACACTGGGATCTTTCTGCGTGGAGTCTCCATGTTCTCCCCGTGCAGCGTGGGTTCTCTCCGGGTTCTCTGGCTTCTTCCCACACAGTCCAAAAACATGCTGAGGTTAATTGGTGATTCTAAATTGTCCGTAGGTGTGAATGTGAGTGTGCTTGGTTGTCTGTCTCTAAGTGTAGCCCTGTGATAGACTGGTTACCTGTCCAGGTGAACCTGCTCCAGCCCCCCGCGACCCTAATGAGGATAATGTATAGATAATGGATGGATGGATGGATGGATGGATGGAGAAAAAAATCCTCTATCTAATGAAATATTTATTTTAACTCATTGCCACATCACAAAAAGGATTTTTTTATTCATTTTAAGCTGTAGTTTCTGACAGCTTATGTACGACACTGCTCCTGATACATGCATGCTCCAATGGGTCATTAAAGGTAAGCACAAATAACATACATGGTATTTTAAGCTGGAGAACTGTGTAGTGCAAAATGTTATTACTCAACATAAGCTGCTTCGCTGTATTGTGCTTAATGCTGCAGCTGTTGGCTGGAAATAATACTGTAGCTGTGATCAGAGTTATAGGTATTTGTATACTTTTCGTAATTGTCAAATGTCAATCCACGGCATCAAAACCTTTAATAACCAATTCCATGTTTTACTTAAACACCCGTTTTATTCTTAAGGGCTACAGTGTCTTAATGAATTAAGATGCTTTATGCTGAGTTATAATGTTATTGTCATGACATCAGGGATGCTCAGTTATTCTGTTTTTAGACTGGTGTGTTAAACCCCTTCTTATCCCGCCTATAATCACTTGGATGGGCTCACTGGTATGTGGTATGAGTTTGAAAATGAATGTGATGTCAAGAGATAACTAATTAGTTGGCTGACTGAAAACTAGTCCTATACAGCTGCAGTTTGTGTTGATGGTAATGCCAGTGTTTGGTATTTGTGTTTTAAACAATTTTCAAAGCTCTCCTTCAAGTACAGTGCGGGCAGTTTCCATGTCTATTTTCATCCACTGTCTCTTTGATCAGTTCAAGGCTCAGAGAAATCCTACACCAATTACTCTAAAACTAACCTGCCACAAATTGCTTTTGTTATTAGCATATCGAGTCCGTTATGATTACAGTGCAATAGTACAGCGCAGAGAATTGAATCCTAAATATGCTCTCCTCTTCGCTGCATAAAGAATAACTACTTCTGACCGCCTTTGTGCTTCCTTGTTTCTACTGACAGTTTAATAGTGTGATACAATGGTTTGGGAAAATGTGGAAATAATATGATAGTAATTTTTTTAAAAGCCCGAGGACATTTTTCTGGAAAGAAAACACATCAGTTCATGATATTGTAAAAATGGTTTCATCAAAAATAACTGTTTTTTGTTTGTTTGTTTGTTTTAAAAAAACACAACAGCAAACATACAAGCATGTTGTATTCCTTTTAAAAATCTTAGTTATTATGAATTAATCACTGTGAAGTGAATTTTCTCTTTTTTTCCGTTTTGCCTTCCCGGAATATTTTTATACAGTACAACCTTGCTGCTGATTCACTGCGGATAAATCTTAATAAGCATGGCTCTGTGGTATCAACACTGTTTAAACTGAAAGGCCTGCACAAATAGCCTCTTTATTAATAATGCTTGACAGGGTTTCTGGTTGGAAGCTAAAGGCTCATTAGAACACACTAACTAGTCCCTGGTAGCAGAGACGCATGGCTGCTGCTGGTCTCTAATAAAGAAAAGACTAATTGGCTAATTACATTCAAAGACAAAGCTCATGAGTGCCTTGCTTGTGGACCTCATTTTAAAAGGGCCAGTATTTAAAATGCGCAAAGTAAAACTGGGGTCACTCTCCAGGAGGCTCACTGTATAATGAACACACGACCACACACTGACAAATGCACTTGCATTTAGGTCAATATGCGCAGACATCCTCAGACTTTCACGCACAAATGTGCACAAAAACGTGTTGGAAAAAAAAGAGGAGCAGTGATTTCACATCATGCAGCTCATTAAGGAAACTGACTTCATTAATATGCTTTGTATCTAAACTGTTAATGGACTTAATACAGAAATAAAGGATTGCTTTGAATGGAAATTTTACTCTGTGTGATGTGAGAAAGCACAAAAGAAGCATAATAAGGCTGTTTGTTCTGTGGCTCTTCAGAAGTTATCAGGTTGACAACCTATTTCTGGGAAATTTTACACTTTGCTCCAACTTTAGAAATAGGTCCCAGTAGTGAGCTAAATAAAGGAGAGATGGGAGAGTTGCAGGATGAAGATAAAGAGCTGGATGAAAAGAAGAGGGGGGGTCGGGGGTGTACAGAGAGAGGGAAAGAGTAAAGCTGACCCGACAGGAAGTCTTTGACAGGGACCCACATGGCAGGTAGCAGAGGTGCAGGACTCTGACACTGAAACTAGGCGCACAGTCATCCATCACCGTGGCAACTCTGCCTGTCAGTGCAGCAAGCCGAGGGACGAAAAGGCGGTGCCGGGGCAGATGGGAAGGGAGAATGAGGCCTGGAGTCCTCCACCGGAGAAACCACGATCAGAGGCAGAGACAGGACAGCAGCCAGGATGTGCATTAACACACACATACAGCCAGGCGAGCACACTCAAGTGAAAATAGGGGCTAAAGTGTGCGCTGACCGATGGCCTCGCCTGTCCTTCTGTCCACTCTACAGACCGGCTGTCTGGAGGAGGGAGATACAGCCCATCCATCATCACACTCCTCCTGTCTCTGAGACCTCTAGCCAGGCTGTGGTGAGAGTGCATGTGTGTCTACTGTAAGCCAGTGCGAGTGTGTGCATTTGATAAGGGCTATTTTTTGCTTCCAGTACCTCTGTCCTCTGCATGTTTTTCCGTGCTTAGCCACAGCCACGTGGAAACAAAAAGAGGGCCAAGAGCATGCATTGATTTAAGCTTATCTTCTTGTTGTCTTATTAGCAAGTGCTAACAAGTACTGGAGTGCATGAGAACATTTATGTAAGTGCTGTTTACTTCTCAAGTGCTTGCAGGGAAAGGGAATGATTAACATTTCATCTGACAACACTGTCGTTAGTGTGGTTTTGTGTGTCGCTGTGTTACCGAAATATCTCATAACACAATCACACAATGCTTGAAGCTAATCAATACCAATCAGAGTTATTCAGATATGGCCTGAGCTCTCCTGAACCTACCCTTAATTTTCAAAATCACACCAAATTCACAATTAGGCCTGATTACCATCATCACAGTCTTGTTGTCAAAGGATTAAGGGAATGCAAACAAACCTTTAGTGGTCAGATTAACATGTAAAAGCAAACAACCAGGCTGCCATTATTGCTCTATATTCGGTTTAATAATGTTTGTCAGTGATAAAAAGCTGCTCTGGCTGAGTTCAGTCAAAGTCCCTCCAGAGCAGCTATGGTATGTATGGTCCAAATATAGGTAATTATCAATCATAGTTTGAATGTTGTGCAACCAAACTGCTGCTCGCCTACAGGCAAAAGCCAGTCTGATGAAACAACAGCAACACAGTGCACTAAGCACAACTTTAATTTCCCACAATTACTCCTCTGCCAGATCTGTTTCACTGTGTCAGTTTTGTAGGGAGCAGACTACGTCATTTAATTTAGATACTGTAAGTCATGGTGCTTGGATTCAGCAGGAAGATTAAAACGTAACTCAGTTTAGAGTCTCTAAGGGACAAGGCAATCATCAGAGTGTCTTGTATCGAGTTAAATTCCGCACGAGGCAGATGTAGTACAAAGTATGATATTGATATTGCTCCGTATTTGACGTATTTGACCAACAGCCACATACTCCTCTGTGATGATGACTCATACTCAAGGTTCTGCAGTCAAGGATCACTTGTGTGGCAACATCTTGGGAGACCCAAAGGCAAGATTAAACCCCAACTCATAACAACGGAGGTAAAATGATGTCAGTGGATCTAAGGTACAAAGCAGTGACGTGCGGTCAGGTGAGGCAGAGCCCCCCCTGCCATCATGGAAAGAAAAAAAAACATAATGATAAAATAATTTTAATGGTTATATTTATCCAGTGATTTGTACAATAAAGTATTATTTTTTTATTTAACCTCACCAATTTTGATGATTTTTTAAAATTCAAAATCGCTGAATTTTCGCAATTTCCCATTCAAATGGTTGGAAGAGAAGCTGGTGAGGCAGCAGCGAGCTGAGCCTCACCTTGGATTGCACAATCCCTCGCTAACTACGCTGGCTGCCTGCAGTGACAGCGTGCTGCTGTCTGGATGTCGCCAAAAAAATGAATCAAACACATTTAACATATGAACTGATTTTTCATAGTTCAGCTGATGTGAATAATGTACAGTGGTTGTTTTTTGTTACCAACTGTATGTGTGTAATGTGTTTCCTGTGCTGAGCGATCATAAACGGCTGAGAAGAGGTTCCAGGTGAGGCAGGCAGTTCTCTGGCCTCATGGCAGGGGGCGCTCTGATCCCAGACAGGCTTCTTGTGACTCCGTGGCTGCAGAGTAAATGACAGCAAGCTAGACTACTGTATGATATACAGTTAGCAAGTTAAGGGCAGCGAAGGAAGATAAGGAGACTTTTACAAAAGAGCAACAGATATTTTTGTGCAGAAAGAGCAGTGCATGGACTTCATTTAAAGGTAAGACTGCAGTAACTTAAAAAAAAAAAAACAGAAGAAACATGTTTTGTGGGCTATAGCTTGTATGTGTAAAGAATGCAAATATGAAACATAACCCGTAAACTGCTGCCAATCAAATGGCAAATAAGCAACTGTGTAGAGTGCATATATTTGTAGATCAGATTGTGATGAAGTCAGTGCCTCAGCAGCCATGAACCTCACCACACCTCACTGGTACAAAGGAACATGCCACCGTGTCAGAGGTGCAAAAACAAAGGAAAAGGTGGCTGTGATTTCTTTCCAATATTATAAAAACAAAAATATTTCACCCACATGTATAATATGCTAACATCTCTGAGTCTGAACTGGGAGGGATTTAAATTAAAGGTCAGCCTTTAAATTAAAGGTTAAATCTTTTTAAAACTTTACCCAAACTGCCTAAAGCACCTAATTCATCTCCAAAGGATTCCATATATCATCATGCGACTAATTGGCTTCAAGAATTTCTTTTGTTATTCGAAAGTGAAGTCCATGATCTATTTCAGTATTGGAATATAGTAGCAATGTGCCACAAAGCAAGTAAAGAGTTGATCAAAATAAAGTCAGTCTGAATCGTTTGCACGAGGGACTATATGATCTGAAAGTGGAAGGAATCTTTAACCGCAGCCATTTATTGCTTGTATCAGAATATTGGATGAGGGATAGATTATTCAAGACCTGGAGTAACAGAAAGGGGAGGGTGGCGCTCTTCTGATCGATCCAGCTCATCAATATTGAATTTGCTACACTAGTAGACTACACAAGGCTGGGGCACCGAGGGGAATGGGAAACAGACGCAAGGAGACATGAGGGGAAAGGAAAACGCCAAGATTTTCACAAGTCAAATGCACTGAAGAGGTGGATTGTGAAGTTATACAAGACACAAAAGCAATCCGAGTTACTAATGCAGCCCTTGGGAGAGATTCACGGCATTATCTATAATAGAGATAGACTAAAGATAGACTCAATCACCAGCTGTGACTCTGTTAGACCATTGCTTATAAAAGCACGGTTAAACTGCCCCCAACTCCGGCTATAATGTGATCGCAGCCTCCAGACAACATAATAATGGTGCCTTTAAAACACTCTAAAATGTTTGTGTGTAGCACGAGTTGTAATCAACACTTAAAACTCATCTATAAGCGCCCATCATGGTCCCTGGAGTGTCTGTTGCACTTCACATCTGTGACCAAGGTGCTCAGACATTCCTATTCAGAGAGAATCCACATTTGCATGGCTAAATGTGCAAAACCTCACATTTCTATAGGTTTCAGCACTTAAGAGATCTACCTAATTGGCCCTCATTGTGTGTGTCAGTGTGTGTGTGTGTGCATTCTGAGTGCATCTCCAAAACCGGAGCAGCAGAGACCGCTCACATCTGTGGTTCGCCAGTCCATTAAAGCTCTTAAAACATCAACTCAACAGGCATCACTGTGGCCGGCTCCATTACTGGAGTACAAGGAGAGTACGGCTACATCACAGTAATCACCTCCTGTTGCTCTTCAGCAGTTTGAGTGATGTTCCCCTGGGGTTACTGTACGCCGGAGTGTGTGTGTGTGTGTGTGTGTGTGTGTGTGTGTGTGTGTGTGTGTGTGGAGAATGAGGGCTGTGAGTTTGCAAAACGTGAGTGCGCGTACGAGTGTGTGCAGGTACTTTTTGTCTTTTTGCCATCGAAGCATGTCTGGAAATCTCAACTTCAAAGTGGGATTCTATCAGCACTTATAATAAGACCCTCAAAAGGGAATGAAATGGTCAGATGACCATGAAGTTGTAAAAAAGCTGCTTAGTAATTGCTGTGTAATTCATTTTTGTTTCTCTTCTGGCGTATTATTTTATATAATCTTGGTTAGATTATTGTAACTTATTGTAGACTGATCATATCTCTCCTCTTTCACCTTTCTTTCACTGATTACTTGTCTGTTTTATAATTGATTTTAAAGACACCCTCAATCTTTAAAGCATGTCATGTTTTAACTCATTGATAAACAGCTGAAATGTTACTTCTATATGAGTAAATCCAAATTCTCATGTAGGCTTGTTCCTGAGAGCCTACTCAGCCCTAATCTTAACAAGGTTTTTGAAGTCAGGGTCCCTCAGCTCTGGAACTCCAAAAGTCAGTGACTTCTTAATAAAAAGAATCTTGCATTGCTTCTTAAAAGGAAGTTTTTAAACAACAGTTCTTATAAACATGTCTGATTTATAATTGTTTTCATTGGTTTTTGTCTTGTGTTATTGTTGGATATTTTATTTTATGTATAATTGAATAAGTCTATTTGCAGCTGCTTGTCGCAGTCTTGAAATGTTCTGTTTCAACTCTGTAAAGCACATTGTAATTTGGTTTTGAGAGCGCTTTGAGGAACTTGATGAACTAATCATTGGCTAATGATTCATTAGTTTAGTATTGCTCAAGCTGTGCTCTAGTAAGTCGTCATTATCTACTATATAGTCCCTGATTCAGTTATTCAGGAATTATTCATTAACTGTCAGTTAATTATAAGATTGTTTCTGATTGGTTGCCCACATTTTAGTGGTAGAAACATGTCCTTTTGTAGCTCTCGTATAAAAAAAGGAAAAAAAAGGAAAGAGTAACTGAAATCCATCCATTATCTATACACCACTTAATCCTCATTAGGGTCATGGGGGGGCTGGAGTCTATCCCAGCTGACTCAGGGTGAAGGCAGGTTCACCTGGACAGGTAACCAGTCTATCACAGGGCTACACTTAGAGACAGACAACCAAGCACACTCACATTCACACCTACGGACAATTTACAATCACCAATTAACCTCAACATGTTTCTGGACTGTGGGAGGAAGCTGGAGAACCCGGAGAGAACCCACGCTGCACGGGGAGAACATGGAGACTCCACGCAGGAAGATCCCGGGTGTCCTCACCGGGACACCAACCGGCAACCTTCTAGCTGCAAGACAGAGTAACTGAAATGTAAAGATATTTTGATGATTTTTGCGCCACTTAGACAATATTAAGCTTTTCTTTATTATTAAGCCCCCCTTCATTCAACAATGTGTTGTCGTCATTATTGATTTACTTCACTGTGCAGAAGAATTGAAGTGCAGTGTTTGACTCTAGAAGGATTTTATCTACATTCATCTGCCAAAAGGGAAGAAGTTTCCCTTTGCTCACTTTAAAGCTGAATCAAAAATTTCAAAGTATGACCTGCCTCATGGTCTGATGTGTAACACACACCAGTAAGATATCAAAAGCTGAAAGTTAGCCTTCAGATCATTTTCTGTGAAATGGGAGCTTTTTCTGTCAGGTAGGTAAATCTTGATGGTGAAGGTGAGCTTTTTGAAATATGCATACAGAACTTAATTTGTGTGATCAGGTTGTTTTTTTTTATTATTCAAAGCAGAGCACTTTTTTCATGTCTAAAATGTGTGTAAGCTGAAACTGCAGTTGTTTCTGTGTTTTGCCAGACTGGAGCCGCCTGCCAATTGTTTCTTTTTCTCACCATTTAGCATAAAGCTGATCAGTATGCTGTACGTGACTTTTCATTTCCTGTCCATGCGGTCTGTGCAGTAACTACTACAGTAACCCCTTTTATTTCAGAAACACCCGGGCTTGCTTCAGATGTACTTTTGGGTCTCGTGTGTCATATTTGCTTTGTGCAGATGTGTGCGTGTACAAGACAGACAGACAGAAATAGCTACAGCGAGAGAATTACTGTCGGCCCGGTACCTACTGTTCTCTCAAACAAGGAATTGTACTCTGTCATTTTTATAGAAAATTACAACCATTCTCATGAAACGGTGTAGTTATCTTCGCCTGACTAATACTCTCATTTATATGTCCTATATGGAATTTAATAGGAAGCCATCTGTGGGCAGGCGTTTTCAGAGCCATGCAATGACTTAAACAAGCGCTGACACTTAATGAGTATCACAGCAATAAATCCTGCATGCCATGCAGGGAAGGGAGAAGGACTACTTCACAAAGAAGCTAATGAGATTGATTGATTGGATGCTCTTGTTCCTAATTGTCTAAATGAAGAATTAATATCGTCGCTGAATATTTGCGAGAGTGATTATATTATGTTAACGTATCGTGACTGTACCAAAGGAAAGCGAGAGGCTCTGTTGTCAGCTACCTGCTGCCGGCTGAATAGCTGCAAACAAAATGTCCTCTATTAGTATGGGAGTCACACTAGTAGACGCGCAGCTAATTAGTCTCAAGCTCAGTATGGGCACAGTTCCAATTATTAGTCAATGTGCCCTTTTCAGTGCACAACAGTCGTTCTCATGTGTGTTGTGTGAGTGTTGCCTGGCCTGAGTGGCAGTGACAGGCCAGCCAGCAGTGGACTATCAGAAAGAGGTGATGGATGATTCTCAAGTAATGGGTTGAACAGGAGCAGCTCAAATCTGTCTCTGGCTATGGTTCAGTTTAAGACTCACAGAAATACACCACCAGATACTAGTAACAGATACAAACACATGCAAAAGCACAAATTTCCAAGCGTGCACAACAATTCTGTCTCTTCCACACGCTGCTAATTTGTTTGTCGATCCCATTTTGGAAGCAACATTTTTTTCCAAACCAAGTCCAAAACATACAATATCAACACTAAATAACAGGATTAGCCGTCATGTCTTCCTTCTATCGTGATCTAAAGTCACATCTCATTAAAAAATGTCTGCTCATTCACCAATAAGATCGTCTCCACTGATCAAAAAAAGCATGTTCGATGTGCAAAAAAGGACGAAATATGAAAAAAAAAACAAAAAAAACACCAAAAAACGTGGTGTTCAAAGTGAGTGAATTACCCTCAAAACTGTAACTGTCATCTGAATAATCTAAGCATGTGTCAATATTTCTAACAGATTGCATCAGACAAGATTGACACACGTAGGTAATGATGCAATATTGCATCAGCGGTTACTTTCAGCAACATAAACACACTCTGCAAGAGTTGCAGTCATTGCTTGCTTCTGTGAGGATGGCGCCTGGTGAACTTTTCATTTTGTTTTCCATTTAAAATGATAAACTGAAGGCGCTCCGATAACATTTAAGTCGTGAATGTTGTGTTTACCAAAAGGTGGAAAGGTTGAAAACGTTCATTTTGGAATATTTTGGGAGCACCTTTCAAATATTAGGTAGTTTTGCCTTAACTTTTCATAAATATATTTAAGGGTTACTGATGTGAAATTCATATGTGATGCACTTGGTTTTAACATCAAGTGTGGGTCTCGGTCAAAGAACAAAAACTGAAAGGTTTTACTTTTGATTTCCATCTGTTGCCCTGGTTTGTGTAGGAAAAGGTATTCTTTTTGGATCCAGTGAGTATCTGCGGCTTTCTTTTAGTGTGTGAGAGTTTTTTTCTATGAGATGAGATTTTTTACACTAAAATGAGTTTGTCTGGTGAAATTGAACATTTTGACCTTGTTAGCATATCCATATGATATGTTTTGTACACTGGAAGGCATTCCATGGGTGAAATAAGCAGTTAAATGCCACGGCTGAACAGTGGAGACTTAATAGATCTGCACATAGTAGATGAGGCAAAAGAGTAGATTTAAGCTATTTAAAGGTATGAAGATATTATTATCATGAAAAAAACAACATATGTTTGATACACAGAGATGAGGTTTTAATCAACAACACAGAGGGACTTTAAAATAACTTGTTTACATTTACCTGTGAGTGACTTGCCACCACAAGCGTAGCAGTTTAGTAAAGTGAGTATTCATGGTTATACAAAGTCTCAGGGAGCAGGCTGGGCTGGATGGTTGGTTCAGTGTGTGCCTTTGACGTTGGAGACTGTAGTTGATCGTACCAGCACTAAACACTGGGTTCATTCAAGAGTCAGAATTGTTTTTCTAATCTCAACCAGGCAGTCTGGGCTTAGTGATAGAAAAACAAACATGCATACTGTATGAGCCATTTTTGTAACTATTAAACATGCTTCTACTGAAGAAAGTGACAGCAACACAATTTTGTCATTTGTGTGCGAAGCAGAATAAACCAAAATACTTGGAGTTTGAGAAAAAGTCAACAACTCCTGCCTTGTGCTTCCTCTCAGCTTTGACTCTTTTCAGTATTTTACTGTCAGCATTATCGTTTCTTAATCTTAATCGACTAAACATAACGAATAAATAAAAACACAATCAAGGTGTCATTATGTTTCCCACAAAGCATTTTCTGATGCAAATTAGCTGCATATAAGCAGATGTTTTACGTGACAGGGTTGCATATACGCTTGGACATGCATGTAGAGACCAAAGTGCTGGTAAACACACTGTACTTTCAGTATCTTGCAACCAATGTGTGACACAAACCTCTGAGATTTAAAAGCCAAAGGTTTGTTTTTCCCTGTTTTCTCTTCTCTTTTCCTTCGTAGGTCAGCTCATTCATCTTGAGGCCTGCTGAGACGTCAGAGCAGGGTATGGCTCAATCGATCAGGAAGTCTAACTGCCCTTTGTATGTATGTTTTCTCATGCATGTGTGTACAGACAAGAGGTCTGACTGGGGCATTTTATTAGCGGCCACAGGGAACGCCGGCACTGGCCTTTGCATCCTGCATCACTTTCTTACCTTTACCCTTCCTTTCTCTTCGTGTGTACCTATTTTTCGCCTCACCTACTCATTTTCTCCAGCATTTATCTGGTTTTCGGTCCTCCTAATTCCACCCAATCCTTTCATCTGTTCCTCATCCTCCCAGCTCTCCTCACTCTTTCACTGCCCTCTACACCTAATGTAGCTCATTTTCCTTTCCTCCAATCCTCCACCTCCTCCTCCTCTCTCGCCACATGTGAGACAGTTGACAGCTTTATGGCTTTATCTACTGTCCGTTTACCTTTCATTTTTTTTGTAGTGACACCTAATTAGCCACTTGTCATGAGTGCAGGGCCGGCTGGTAGGAGGAGACACGGCACAGCAGGATTATTTCACAGATAGCAGACACCGGTAGTTGGAGATGCAACGAAAGGGCCGGAGTAGAGTGAAGGATTGGAGGATGTGGCACGGGAGAGAAGCGAAGTAAGAGTAACAGAGGGATTAAGGTGTGGAAAGGGGTGGGTGGGGAAGAAACGGAGGCATGAGATGATTTGGAGGGAACTGAAACGGGATCAGAAGACAGATGAGAGGGGATGAGGAGGAACAAAGAAGTTCAGGATCCACAATGTCACAGTTGAGTTCTCAGGTGAGATTCTTGATGGTCCCTGAGCAGGAGCTAATAAAATATGTCATCACCTTAGTGTCATGGAGGCAGCCTCAAACAGATTCCTGCACATCACATCCCCACGCGCACAGGCTTAGAGAGCTACACTATGTGATCCAGCAGAAAGCGTGGGAATATCAAACACAGATGAATGGTATTGGCACAAGATCACTTAGAAAGGTAGAATATAAAATAAAAACAAAAGAAGTTTTTTTGAAAAGCCACATATCACTATCATGTTTTTCTGAGTGACATTTCTGTGCAGTGTGCATCTTTTTTGTTTTTTTTTCATCTGTGCACGTGCATATTTGCATGCATGTGAGCATACAGCCACCTGGTAGCAGCTGCTTCCCACAACTTTTCATTGATAAAGGATGAATGACAGTAATTAGGCAAGCGGAGGTAGCTAATAGCTTGTGTGGGCAGAGGACATACTGTACATGAATTGGATTCTCCATCGAAAGCGATTGAAGACATTCGAGTTGAAGTGTCAGCTACATAAATATACTAATTAGAAAGTGGCTGTGTCAGCCTTACTTTCTTCCCTCATATTAGTTAGATAGTTCAGCAATAACGATGCATGTCTGGTCTCTCAGGAAGGTTGTATATTTTCATCTAATTTCATGTGTCCAATACTGCAATATAGTTTATTTGCAGTGAGGAGAAAAACAGAAAATCTGTACTTTGCAGAGGCTGAATCCAATTAACGTTTGGCAATTTTCTTTAAAAATGTTTTAAACTGAAGATTAAAATTGTGATAAGTCTGTCCGCCTAAAAGTGGAATGGTTCTTCGGAGCACTTAGAGTTATGATTAGTATTTTATTCTTCAATTTTTCCTAAGTAGCTTCTCAGCATATAATGCATCAAATTCCTAAATGTAGTTAAACTTTAGCAACAATAGCCCGAATAAAACCTCAGGACACTGAATCACAGTGTAATGATGTGTGTCTTAACCAGCACTACAATGAAGTCTATCAATGCATTCCAAATCTCATTATTTATTTATTTTTCCTCTCAGGAATTATAAAGTAGTTTGCATACTGTATGCAACACTATAGTGCTGCATACAGTATGCATACTATTTGGACGTCCTACTTTGTCATAATATTGTGCCTTAAGCTGTGACCGTCTTGCTCATATATCCACTGTAGTCTGTAATGCAAAATGAGCTGTCATGTGTCTGTGCCGCTTGGTGGCTCAAGCTGGTTTGTATTCATGTGACACAACTTGTCATCTGTGACGTATCTTCCGCTGTGCAAAGACTTTGTGGGTCAGAGTGGCCACAGCAGCATGCTGACCTGCATGCTGCAATATTTGGCCGGATGCAGTGTATCCTGGTACTTTTGGTATCCTGCACGTGCCATACTATCATACAAAATGCATAAAGTTCTATCAAATAAAACACACAAAACAATCCACATAACATAAAAGTAAATCAAATGAATAAAATTAAAGCTTGCTAAATGGAGATCAAGGGAATCCTTGGATTTGTTAGACTTTCATGTATATTTCAAAACGTATCTCTAAATTCATCACGGTGATCTCCATAACTAAGAGTGCTTTGGGGTCTTTGCCATTAAATTTAGATCAGTTACGTTAAGTTCCAAAGTTTATGAAACTGTAAGGTCTTAGTTATGTTTTTGGTGTTTTTTAGTTAATTAATAATTAATAACACTTGAGGCTGTCAGCCATGTAAAGGTAAACATGGCTACATTCTACAAAGAGCTATATAATGTGTTTCTCATCCACCCATTCACACACACCATTAGTGAAAGAGCTGCCATTCAGGGTGCTCACCTACCAATTGGAGCAACTTGTGCTTCAGTCCATGGACACTTTGGCATATAGAAGGGGCAGGGATTGAACCTGCTACAGTTAATAGACAAGCTGCTCTACCACTTGAGCCATGGAAGCCCCCTGTAAATATGTATTATAGCCAGGTAAAGTAGCATTTTATATAACCCTCGTAGAGTGTTAATCCCTAAAATAAAAACTGCTGAAGTAGAATCATACCATAAATTACACAATAAAGTCATGACCCCAATATTATACTTGCTACTCATAATCTTTTCTACTGGACGGCACTTTGACACAATAGCTGTTGTCTTGAATAAGCTATAGAGATTAAAAAATAAATAAAATAAAAGCAAAACAAAACAAATAAACAGAATGGTTGAGATTTTGTATATTAGTTTGAATGTGTTTTATTATGTGTCTAATTTGACATTTGTTGCATTGTGAAGGCCTTTGTAACTTGCATTGTATTGGGAAATGCAAAACCTATTTCTGGTATACTAAACAGTACAGTGTATTAACTGGTGTACTGTATTGTCTTATCATTTTAAATGGTTCATACACACACACTCACATGTGCATTTAAGACTGATTATAAATGTTGTAGCAGAGCTGTAGCATCATATTAACCCTTTAATCTGTTATTATATCTGATGAACACATTGTAGCGCATTGAACCATCTTGTAAACCTTTTCATTAAATTTTAACATAATTCTTATAAATGTTAAATGGTTGAAATGAAGACAGCAGTGTGCCTTGTTGTGCTCTTCAAAAAAGTAATTATATGCGGCACTGGAAGAGTAATAAAGATTTATTCGTCATCTCAGCTGCCATTCAAGTCATTATAAATTCAGCCTAAAATCTTTCCAAACCTCCCTCCTGGACTTTTGATGTTCATCATCTCAGACTTGCCAAAGGAAAGCAATGTATACATAATTTTACTTTTTTTTTTTAAAATACAGTTTGTTTGTTTTTTAAAGCAGTGATTTATTTGATTTTTTTTTTGCCAACATCTGTAAAGAAAACAAACAAAAACAAAAAAACAAAACAAACAAACAAAACAATTGTGTGCACTAACCTCTGTCCCTCCACAGCGTGACTCTGCAAGTTTGCTGTCCAGGCCTAGACTGAGGATGTGTGGGCTCCTCAAGCTCAGCAAAGCTCTATGGAGTGTCAAGTGGATGATCAAACAGTCGGGTCTGCTTTTAAAACCCTTAAGAAGGTCTACTGTAAAATGCTTTGAACATGGAAACACATTATACACTCCATCAAGTGATCCTCAGGGATTGCACGGTTAGATGTGAGCGTAAGCGAGGGAGTCTGTGTGTACTAATTGCTGGCTATACAGCTATGACTCATGTCATTTCCATAACTGCTAAAAATCAAACATTAAAGAAACGTTATACTCAGCACAGAATGACAGCGGCTATTAGCACATGTGATGCTATTAAACCAATCAATGCCAAACCAACTTCAAGCCCGTCTCACTGTTGTAACTTCTTCTAATAGTTCTTTTGAAGATATATTCAGCTGACTGAGGGTTAAGAGAGATTATGAATGAGATGAAATATATGGAGGGACGGAGATGGAAATTATGGGGAATTTAGACAGAATGAGAGATTTGTCTGATAAGGAATAGGAGAGGAGGTGTGTACGCAGGTGAGAGATTTTTTTGTTTCACACATTCACACGGCACACACTCGTTCTTGTTCGTTCGCTGTGGTTGAGCTCTTAACTCTTTTTCGGATAATCTTGTGGAAGACGTTAATAATGTTTTACTCCGAAAAAATTCCAAAACCTGATGTGGCGTGCTTCATTATCACCGCCGTGCAGCCAGACTGCATGAAATGCTTCTTGAATTGTGGGTTCAGAGAGCTACACAAACTGTTGGAGAGATCCTGATCATTCCAATGATGGAAACGTGAATTCTAACTCAAGAATTTACAAACTTAGACTTTGTTGAGACCAATAACAGCACAAAAATGCAGGAATATGAGCAAATACATACTCCTGGTATTTTTCTTGTAACACAAGTGCCAGATTTCCTGCTTTTACCGTCCAAAGTGATTGTGATCACTTTCCAGAGAAGTACAATCCCTCTTTGTAATAGTAAAAGCTGCTGTTGTAGCATCTGATAAAACTTTAGAGTCTTAGATCTACTCAGACTTGTTTTCCTGGATTGTATTTTATCATTTCGCTAGCACTTGAAACAACACACATCAATCACTGCAGCCTTGCATTTTTAAAAAAGTGATCTTAACCACCAAACAGCCCATTTAAGAAAAGATGATTCGTCTTCATTCTCCAAAACTGCCCTCACTTTCAACGCAACCTGTTCTCATTACCGAGGTGTCAGATGTCATTATCCCAGAGACACTGGCAGCTTTGACAAAACAAAAGTAATTCATTGATTTACTTGTGTTGACTTGATTCAATGCACTGAGTTGTTTTAAGAGTTTAAGAGTTTTTCCACTTTAAAAGAGGATCATAAGGAAGTTGAATGGGTGTAAATCACAGGATGTTCATCCAGTAGACTGACCGTTTTTCACTTAATTTCATTTTATTTTGTGACTTAAGTGTCGTTTCACTTGTTAAATTCCTTTTTCTCCTTGTTTGGTTGAGACTCAGTCACCAGCACTACTTGGTGAAGTGTAGGAAATAATCATCCTTTCAGTTAAAATGAACCCTTTCACAACATTAAGCATGTGTTGCTAAATGGTAATGTTACGTTTGACTACGGACTCATGGCGTCTGTTTATGACATGCACAGATTTTTAAAGATCTATCAAACTATCCTGCGCATTGAAAAATGCCACTAAAGGGCACCCAGTGTGTTCAAATGTGATGCCAAGAGGTCCAAACAAAGTGGCAGTATATCCACATTGTCTAACACGTACTCCACTTTAGTCCTGACACAGAAATTACACACATTGCGCCTGGCTGTAGGCAAAAGCAACACTTATTTTCTCCTCTTGTCTTAATATGGCAGTCTTACTCTAAATAATTTATCGATACTTTATTGATGAGTCATTCGTATAAGCGTGACAGGGATAAGAAAGCTTGAGTCTCCTCCGCCGATGATGAATTGAACCTTGCCTTCCATGCATATTTGTTTCAGCGTTTATATCCGTTTGAATTTAATTGCGGTGCTAATGGTTATGAACTGGAAAATGTTCCCCTTATCCCTGTTAAATCACCCTGCATATTGTTGCTGAGTCCACAAAGTCGAACTCATGTGCGCTGCAAATGGTGTGTTTCAAAGATTGATCATAAGAGCAGAGTCATTAGTTGTAGTGTTTATAGCTTCTATTTTACACTTCAATTCATGTTTGCAAGCCCAGGACCACAGAAAAAGTTATCCTCATGACAAATACGCACACAAAAAAAACACACAATGTCCCCTGTTTCTTTCCTTTTAACTTGTACGCGGTGAAAACCTCATTCCTCCTACCCGCTTTCTTCCCCTCCCTTTCCTTCCCGTCTGCTATCACTCTGGGAGGTTATGAATATGGATGGAGGCTGCGGTAGAGGGGAGAAGAATAGGCCAATGATCCACAACCTGACTCTCTCTCACACACACACACACACACACACACACACACACACACACACACTGCGCTCTGTTTTTGTGCTTCTAAACGCCCATTTCCCACTGCTCAGCTTCATGTGTGCGCCTGAATTTGCCCTCGTATGTCTATTGAATATTTGGTGTATATTTCTGTCCACGGCACATCGATTTAGCACTGTACACATTTTTGCTCTTCACCTATCACCCCCTCCCCCTTTCACACCACTATTTTGGGATTTCTTTGTGTTTCTGCCAAGATTCAAAATCAGATTTCACAGGTCATTAATTCTGTGATGCTATTTTGTAACAACAATATATGGGGAAAGGTGTATTAGTGGCAGGATCAAAGGCTTGTGTTACATTTGGCCGACACTCTGGTGCCTGCTGCTTTTTATGCTTCCACATAATGTAGTTTATGTACAAGTCACATGCAGGTAACTCCCCTAAAGTGTCGGGTTGCCAAGACGTGCAGTGGCTGCTTTTCTTTGACAACAGCGGTAAAACACCAGAATTATTAGTCTGTTGGAAATTAGTTTTTTCAAATGCAAATCAGGCAAGGTACTTGGGAAATATTGTTTCTTCGATGTCTAACCAAAACTCTTCAAATTAATGAGGTAACGCTGATGCTGAATACAAGCAAGAGGGAAACAAAGCAAAATGCTAAAAGCTCTCAAGTTGTGTTTCTGGAAGCAGGTCCAGTTTGTGTGTTGTTTACTAAAATCACTACAACTAGTTGACAGATTTTAATGAGCTGTGATGGAAATAAGAGAATGAGCCAATTAAGGATCTGATTAGTTTTTGGTAGTGATCCAGATTCTGGATTTTGTAAAAAAAAAAAAAAATGTTTTCCTAACATTACAAGATTGGAAATATTGTTGCCATTCCCTCCTAAAGTTGAAAAGAAGAAAATATTCGGCACCTTGTGTGCGATGCTCGTTTCTGCTTATGCAGATCCAGACGCACATCTCTTCAAATAACAAAATTAGACAGTTGCGTAATTTGGGCAAAAGTGTGTGCTTCCCAGTTTAGAAACGGGAGAGGTGATGATGCAAGTAGATGTCTCTGGCCAATCGAATCAGTATGAGAGTCGGTGAAATCAGTGTGTCTGTCCCACTGCGCAAATCACAGCTGCAAATTATAGCAGCCCGCTAACCCGCCCCGTGAATATTTTACAATAACTGGAACAGTAAGCTAGAGAGAGAGAGAGTGGGGGGGAGTCAAGAGAGATTGAAAAAATAAAAAATAGAATTCTGTTTTTATCACAGAGCCTGTAAATTACTGAGTCTGTAGACAGCTTGCTAGTTTCACCGCCTCTCTGTCTTTCTTTTTTTGGAGCAATTAAACCAGACAATTGCTCCCCTGGAATTGCCTGTTTGAAAGAGGCTCCATGCCAGCTACTCAGGAGCCAATATCCCCTCTTGCTTTTACTGCCGCAGGCTAGCTGGGCTTCTCAAATGTGATAACATGAGTGGCCAAACAATAGAGCCAAGTTTCTGCCAATCACAGTCACAGTCAATCAAACACAATTGGCTTTCTACAAGGATGACTGCAATAAGCACACAGCAGTTATAAACTTTTAGGAGAACATGATTTTGACATCTGTTATTGTTGGGGGGAGACAGCAGCTTTCAGTGTTGAGCACAAAGGCTTAAACATGAGAGAAACAGAGCCATTGTCGGCGTGATGTATAATTTTTTATTTTTTTTTCCTCGACACTCCTGCATGTTTAGCAGATGAAGGACAAAACAATTTTAAGGATCATGTCATAAAGTTTAACCTTTCCTGGCTCCCAAAATTCTGCTGACTCTCCCGGGGAAGAAGCATTTCCAGTGCTATTGCTTCTCTACTCTACCTTCTGTTTATTCACTCCTTGTTAGTGTGACGGAGACTGGGAAATAATAAAAAAATAAAAAAAATGGAAGAGAAACAACAGTTTTTGACAGGAACCCACAACAGCTGTCAGAGGGATTCAGCAGTAAAAACAAAATGCAGTGTTGTTTCAAATAGGAGAGGAAGAAGAAAAAAAATAAAAAAGCCTCTTTTGTTTTTGGCACCTGACTTGGGTATGGATCAGATACGAAGCAGAAGCTATGACAGAACTGGGGTGATTGAAGGCCTGGGAAAATAACTTTTCCAGGGAAGTCCTCAAAGATTCCAGTAGCAACTGTTTGAACTGAACATTAAATACAGTATGGAAAGCGTTTTTGCAAAAAGCTGTTGTTTTGACGCAGTTATTAGTGTAACAGTTAGCAGCCAAGTTGGCAAATTTCACATATTTATGCATTTAGGAGGCATGCGCTGTAAAATGTTGCATTACGATCATCATCAACATCACGAGCAAAAAGCATGATTTGACATTTCTGAATCGGAAAAGAAATTAAAAATACTTTATTTTGTTATTTTGTCTGACGTCAAGATAATCTCACAAGCTGTGGTACAAATTATTCAGCCAGAATGATTCGATAGTTTATAGTCCAATCAAACACTCATACACACAAAAAAAGGGCATTTGGCCATCATACATTGCTTTTAAGTACTAACAGAAACGGGTTCTATGCGTTTCTTCCAGCAATATGCAGCTGAAACAGGTGCTTCTGGGCTCAGCGACAGCAAATGTAGACGAAAGAAAGTTTTCACCTTGACAAAGACGCAGAGCTGTTGGAAAGTTAGCCTGTTTCCACAATAAAAGCCAATGAGTTTAGCAGTGTGCTTCAGCCCCTTTTTTACTTTTTGCTGTAAAGTTCTAACATCTCATTGGTTATTTAAAAATGAAGTCAGATGAAGATGAAGTTCAAATAAGGTCAGAGTTGGAAAAGAGCCCATCTGTAAGGCATGAAATTCAAGCGCTGCAGCAAGGTTCACAATTTTCCTTCACTCCACACGCTGACATGTCATGACTCAGCTGATGATTACATGTGGAGGAACCCATTTAATTTATGCAAACATTTGCAGGCTTTAAAACTCTATCATCCATCTATAAATCAAAGACACATTCACCCGATTATTGGCTTTGTCTGAAATCACTTCTTGTTTATGACAGTGGAGAACATTTTATTTGTGTAGTGTTAAATAATCCACTACATAGTATTGTGTCCATGCCATCTATTTCCTGATATCCTAAATGCAATATGCTGTATTTCACAGATGGCAAAATGACAACTGTGTAACTTAACAGCTGATGGTGATGATGGAAAATGACAATGATTAGCAAGTGGCCAAAATCTCAGTTTACTTCCCACTACTGAGTGAAATCTTCACTCTTCGTTCTATAGTGAGGAGTGACAGCGTGAAAAGGGTTTTTAATACACACAACAACATAACCCAACATTCAAACCACTGACACATGAAGTGAGTAACATTGTTTAGCTTGCTACAATGGCACCTGTCAAGGGTTGGGATATATTGGGCAGCAAGTGAGCAGTTTTTGATGTGAAAAATGAGCAAGTGTAAGAATCGGAGTGACTTTGACGAGGGCCAAACTGTGATGGCTAGATGAGCATTCCCAAAACAGCAGTTCTTGTGGTGTATTCTAGTTATACAGCGCTTAGTACCTGCAAAAAGTGGTCCAAGGAAGGACAACCAGTGACATGGTCATGGGTTTGACCTTAATTTTGTCCTAGATAGAAAAGTGTCAGAATACACAGTGCATTGCAGCTTGCTGTATACGAGGCTCCACAGCAACAGATTGATGAAAAAGCTCATGCTGTCCCCTGTCCACTTCTAAAATAACTGTCAGAATTGACCATGAAGCAATGGAAGACCGTTGCCTGGTCTGATAACTCACATTTTCTATTACATTCAGGAGGAAGGCCAAATGCATGTGGGTTGTTTACCTGGAGAAGAGATGGCAGCAAGATGTGGACAAAGTGTGGTGCTCAGGGCAATGTTCTGCTGGGTCTTGGTACACCCTGATGGCAGCAACTCTTTCAGCATCATAGAGCACTCTACCACAGGAACGTTTTAAAGGAACATGACACAGAGTTCAAGGTGTAGGCCTTCTCATCCTCCAGATCTCAATCTAATCAAGCATTTGTGGGATGTTCTGGAGAAATATCCAATTCATAAAAAGACCCCAGCTCACAACCTGCAGGACTCAAGACGGATCGACCGTTGTTCTGAGAAAGTTCTGCAAAGATCTAGTAATACTTTCAATCTGAAGTTTTATTTTTTCCAGAAAGCTTCTCTTAAACACAGGATAAAGTTTACATTTTCCAAATGTTGCATTGAGATTGTCCTTCCTTTGTTGTCATGGAAGATTGTGGAAACATTTTATGGAAGACCGTTTTGTAATATGTTCCCTCAACAACATCCGCAAAAAGAACATCACAGGTAAAATGTTCTACCTTTGACACATTACTAAAACATTTTTAGAATAAAAACATTCTATCATCTCAGGCCCGGATAACATCTTAAAAACACCTTTTTAAATATTGGTTTGGGAACGTTCCTCTTGTTATCAGGCAGCAGAATCTAACAACATCCTCCAAACATACTCTGAATGTTGCAATCAAAATATTCTTAGTTAACCAATAGTTAACTTTGAACCTCATAGGAGCATTATTTGAAAACATTGTTTGAGCGTCAGATTAAAATGTTAGAAGCTTACAGGTAATGTACGTCAACTTTGTGCAAACATTCCCTGCTGGCTTGGTTGGTGCCTGATACCACAGGACACCTTCAGAAGTCTTGTGGAGTTCAGGCCTCGATGGATCAGAGCTATTCTGTTGGCATGATGGCAGATTTTAGGCAGGTGGCTGTAATGTTGATCTGTGCACATGCTCTGTACTTCAACCATCTACCCTCAACGTTGTCAGTGAATGCAGTTGCATAATAGTATGAGAAAAGCACATTTTTTTTAAATTTAAATTTTTCTAGAAGAAGCGCAGTATGACTAAACTGAATGACATAATCTCTGGGAGCTACAGGAGGCAGAGAGCTTTGCCACACCTCCCAGAGAGTTGAGCAGGTGACTGACAGATGGAGCTGTGCTGGCCGGCCGGCTGACCAGCTGGTTCTCCACTGCAGGGCGGCCGCTCCGTCCCTCCACTGGGCCACTAATCCTCCTCTGCCACTTCCAGTCACAGCCCTAACCTCGAGATCTCACACTGGTGCCGCAGCCACTTGCTTGTGACGACAGCACGTTACCACACGGAGACGAGCCTCAGTTGCATCAAGAGGAGGTAAAAAACCCAGGGCGTGTAAAGGCGGAGTAACAGAAGGTTGGCAGATCAATCTCAGCTGAGAGATGGCGATATGATTTGTGACAGCATGATATTCCCTGACATGATTTTCCCTTCACCAGGCTCCTGCTGTGTCTACACTAAGCTCCTGCAGTTTCAATGTGACATCTTGATCTTTTGCGCCCTACCTTTGCTCAGTGTCCTCCTTCCTGCTCCTTTCTTCATGCATCGCTTCTTTCTTCCTACTTTTTCTTCTGTTATTTCTGTATCTCAGCACATTGCAAATTCACTTTATTCCACTCCTCTGTTTGCACTTCTTAAAATCACCCAACAGAGTTTGCCATCTGTGATATACACTTGTCAGAACACAACTCTCTAGCCAAGTTGGATATGGTTTTTGCTAATAAGGTTGGGAATCTACTTTATCTTGTGTTATGGCTGTGTAATATCAGCACTGGTTTGTTCTTCCCACTAAAACCTCAGGTTTAAATTGCAGTTTATTCCACAGGGATCAAGATTCAACTAATAGAGGCAGCAGTTGCAGCCGAGGAAGAGAGATTATATAAAAAGTAAGACATGTGAGGAGAAAGAGAAATGAAACAGGAGAATGATGGGAAGACTCAGTACATGATCTATATATTGGCAGAAATATTGCGCTCGAGACTTTTGGCTCTTGACTCCTCAAGAAAAGGAAGAAAATATAAAGCGCTTTGGAAAATGGCAACTGCACTCAGAGCTTAGGAAGGAATGTTAATCTTTCCACAAAATATATACCTGGGTCATGACAGGCTAATATCTCTTTTGACAAATCAATGCAGCTTACGAGGTTTGTTGCCAGAAAAATGTGAACTGCTTGCAAAACAAATGTACCCAAAGCCAAATCACATTTCAAGGCAGATACATGGAGGCTCTAAAAATCGTCTGACCATCAAGAACGCTGACTCCTGCAAATGACACCTCCCCAGGAAACAACTCACAAGCAACAGCTCTGCTTCAAATGTTCAAGAGTAAAATTTAGATGCTGCTCTTTTCCTCTAAACTGCTTCACTGAAATTATACAGTCGGATGAAGGAGAATTATTGCTTCGTTCTGTTTTTGCATTTCAAATGCCCTCGCTGATTATTCCTGGAGATTCATAGTCACCCCCTCTCTTAAAGCAGTTAACTTAATTTTACAGAAACTCCAGATTCTCCCAGACTTTGTATGACGCATTTGACTGATCTGATCATCAGTGATTATCCAATTAAAGTTTTGCAACTGTAACTCGGCACGTTAAGCCTAATAGTCTTAGATTTCTCCATATGCTGAAGTGTTTTGCACAGGGTAAGATTTGTAGAAGAAAAACGTATGAAGAGAGCATAAACAAAAGGTTTTAAGTGTCTATTTATCTGTTCAGTTTACTTGAGCATGTCTGGCTAACTCAGTACCTACAGTTATAATGTTGCATTGAACCCAAGGTTAGCATATTGTTCACTTTATACGCTATTACTGTATGTGAGGACACAGCTTGCATTTTAAGAACATCTACTGCTATCTCAATGGCATTATGTTAGAAAGAAACCCAATCTTCATTTAATATTATCACATTTACTCTACAAGACAAGAACATGGTGTTCCTTTATTCTCTGCCTACATGCTTCATCAACACCTCACTTTTCTCCAGGGCAGTCTGCTTTGCATACAACTTCATACAGCTAATTATTCCATCATTATACAGTATGTAGACATCAGAGGCATATGGAGGAACCTCTTGCTTTCCACAAAAACTCTGTATAGTTAACTAAAAATGAGACAAACATATGTGATGTTTATCTGTTTCGGTAAAAGGTCAGTTCAAATGTGAGCAGGGCTAACAAAGAATCAATTATGATACAATAATAAAGCATGATTGAGTCGTGTCAGTGTTTTGGCATTGCCTGTAAACAGCAGAGGGTGGCAACATGTTAGCCATGGGCTGATGTGACTGAACAGCAAGGTTGACCGTAACTAGAAGGCACGGACTGCTGGACCAACCCTGTTTAACCGACCATGAATGACAAGCCATCAGCACAGGCCTTAAGACTGACAGATGCGTGGACTAATTTTGGACAATAATGATGCACATACGCGTCCACACGTACAAAAACAGTCAGCCCAGAACACCCATAGGCTCTGTCAGTTCAGTGCCAGACACTCATTAGCCTTTACGTAACTGTCTGTGTCTCTCTTCATGCCAAATGTCCCGGGAAAGGCTTCTAGGGGACTAACAAGCTGTGTGTCAGCTGGGAATAATTTTAGGGGCAGCATGAACAAAACGTCTTTTGATGTGAAAGATTGCCTTGTCTCCCAGGGAATGTTTGGTTGCTCCAAAAAAGTTTTACAGGCTCAAAAAAAAAAAAAAAAAGAACTGTGTCGTTTATGTGGGGATGGGTTGTAGGCAGCTCTCTGCTTGTCTTTTCATGTTGTGGAGAAATGAGAGGATGGGTTGCACAGTCCACAGATCTCTGGGCTGTTCTCATTAGAGCCTCTAATGCCTCTGAATCTGAAGCCCAGAACCACAAGGGTTTGCTGAGAAAATCTAAAAGATTTCTGATCTGTCAGCTGCCATGAGTCATACTTGACTCATGAAATATATGGGGGATGATTGTGTTATTTTGTTTATGGCATCACCAGGGCAGCCGCATCAAAAGGCCGAGTTTTAATTTGGATGTTCGTATAATGAATCACATAATAGGCCATAATATTGTCTCTCCTAATGGAGATAATAGTCATCATGGAGAGTCTAATGTCTCCTGAAAAAAATATAACCCTCTGAGTGAACCGACTTATCCAGACTGACTGTATCCATAATTCACCAAGTGCCAACACCTTCTCAAGGGCAGGTTTGGAGCCTTACCTTCAACAACACCAAAAAGAGAGCTCTTGCAACTCAATTTATGGAGTTCACACAGGCACTGCACTATTCACCTTCAAGGTAGAGAGAGTTTGAACGAAAGGGTGCTCAACCATGGCCACATGCACCCCTGCCCATAAAAAACTCCATTTTAATTCATAACACAGGCGAACATAAATGCACTTCTATTAAATTGGAAATGGCATCAGGGAAAGAAGAAAAAAAAAAAACAAAATCAGACTTTGCCACAAGCCAAGAGAGAGATTAAGGAAAGTAAGTGAAGAACTCAGTAGGGCAATTTAATTGAAATCTATAGTAAGGGGAGAAAAACACATAATAAGTTTTAGAAAATGAGAATAAAAAAAAAAAAACATCATATTTTTTGCTGGAATGTCATTTTTCATCGAGTTCAAAGGAAAAGGTCATCCAGCATCCTGCAGTATTAATGTACCACCATTGATGATTGGTTTTCAATCATTCATTAAAAACTTACCATGCTTCAAGGCACAAAGCTATGATTAAGAAACATTTCTTTCCCCCTCAGTCTGGCCAACAGTCCTTTTTCCTGCTTTAGGCTCACTCATCCATTCTGTTTCATTATTTAGTTTCTAATTAAAGCACCTGCAGTTATGCCCGGATTCTGTCTCAGCATATACTGTACTTTATATCTCTGTGTGGGTCCAGACTGTAGGTGAAACAAACCGTCAGTCCACAAGCAGCAGCTCTGTCTTCACCCGAAATGCTGTTAATATGCCGTCTACCTGCCCGTCTCTCTCCTCTCCTCTCCTTCCCACACTTGCTCTTGTATGCTTCTGTAGAGGTGATGCGATACCCGGAATATAGCTGCTGCACCTTTCTAAGCATCATTGGCATGAAAATGATGTTTTGTTGCTATAAATACACGGAGCCAGCGTCGGTCACATGGTGCCGAGAATCAACTGGCTGACACAGATCACAGGGAGACAGATGCGTCACCAGGGAAGCTGACTTAAAAAGCCAAATGAAACTGACAAAAACAGGCCCTAGATCTTTCTGCGCAGAGTGAGAAAGTGTGACATTTTGGGAACTCTTTGTTTAGTTTATTAGTTCAAGTCTCGGGAAGTTGTCCATTAGGCTCAATAAATTGTGTGCCTGTACAGAGTTTAACGGATGGAGAATCATTTGACAGGTTTTTCCCACATCTAGCTGCACTCATTGGAGCTACACGTAATAGAAAGTTTACTAACTCGTGGACTGTTTGCATACATCGAGCAGGAACAACGTAACGAACACTGCATATGAAAGACCAAAAGTAATTTCCAAGTCACGTGACAACTTGCCTTTTTTTATCCACTAATCTCAGTGCCACTAAACACAATGCGAGCTAGTTTCCTGCATTGTGTTTGTCACTTTACTCGCAGACCTGTCAGATGAACAAGTGGCACCCTGCAAACTTGTCATTATCAACATTATACTGTGAAAACTTCATGTTCCTTTTTTCTTTCAATCGGGGCCTTTACTAGCTTTCCATTTACAGCTTTTCTTATTTCTTTTTTTTTAAATGACTCACCTCAACTGTACATCCAGTGTAAGAGCTCTGCTAACAGTTTATTTGTTCGTACATATGGCCTATTACCGCAGTAATATAAAGAGCCACATACCAATGAATCAATTAAACGCATTCTGGAAATTGGAACATGCTGTGATTGTGCCAGGCATAATTCAAATCCCTGCAGCTGCATATGCTGACAATCTATCAATTGATCCAGCTTTTTCTGCAGGGCATAGAGTTTACCACCAGGCAGAGAGCCAGCTGTCTGTAGAGGAGACCTGATTACTCCGACCATAGGACCACAGCACTGTCGCTTCATTAGTCCTGTGCTTAGAGTTTTGTGACTGTTACAGGAGGCTAACTGTAAAGATTTGTTTAAAATGTACTCAAACAAGAAAGTCTTGCGAGGTTGCACAGGTTGTGTGACACCCTTTTCAGTTCTGGTGCTAGTTGGATCACAGCTGAGTGGACTTAAGTGTATGAGCACTACTGAAAAGTGAGAGTGCAATAAAGAGGTAGAGAATATGTTAGAAATGTCAAACGAGAACCCAAAACTTACCCAAATTTAACCTAAGTTTGCGTGTTTTATGTCAGACTCCAGCCACAGTTGCAACCCAGAAAGGGAAAAAATGTCTAGATGAATGCATGGATGGAAGGTTCTGATCAGCCTTACACAGGAGTCACTGGGCTAGTTGATGGCCAAGAATTGAACGAATGCAAAGGATTCGTCAACACATTCAGTTTACGAACAGCCAGGGGCCTCGGAGAATCCTGGGTGAAGCTAATTCTGTGTCGTCTGGGCCATCTTGGTATTGTGAAACAATAATGTGAGCTAAATGCTGATGCAAGCATGCAACATGCTTACAATGACACTGTTAACATGCTGATGCTGAGCAGGTATAATGTTTACTACAGGGAGTTAAAATACACCAGGACTTTCCAGACATTCATCTTCACCTGTCATCATGGGATGCTCCACCTCGCTGCATGGGATGTTATTCATCCAGCCTCAGCCATGTATACATTTCTACCATTCTCCAAACAGTGACTAGTTTTCAGAACATTTGCTCTCATAACTCCAAATTAATTGTCGCTGCAGAATATTAAAAAAAAATTTAGCAACTTTCAAGTATTAGATATTTCACAGGGTTTGCCTTCATACTGTCAATGCACCTGCAGCCAGCCTACAGACCAACGCCCTCCTCTGTCAGACAGGTAGACAGGTGGCCATTTACAGAAAGAAAAAGATCAGCAACTGGCACAAAGCCTTTATTTTGTTTTGTAGCTGATATTTTGTGTAAAGAACATGTGTCAGCTTCTATAAATGCTATTTAACAATACACAGGCCTACTTAAGGAAGGGTTTGCTGGCAAGCTGAAGTTCAAGCTTTGCTTTGTGTTATTGTGACAAGCAGATCCATATAGTTCAGAAATCATCACCAGCTGATGTTTGCATTATTGGGTTTTTTGTTGTAGTTAAAGTGTGCTCAAAGATGGGTCTTGTTTTTTGTTTAATTTTTCATAATTTAACTCACCCATAAACTGACATTATTTCATATACTTGTCCAATATTGCAGCTTGTAAATCATTGGTATGTTTAGAAATAGGGCTTTTATCGTTAATAGTCCAGAGATGTTGTCAATTAAAGATAGCCTCAACATTTCAATGTGTGAAATAATAAATGTGCTAAAAAGCAGGCCACCAGACATTTTTTGTTAATTAATGTATTAGTTATCTTGGAATTTACTGGATATATGAGTCTTAAATTTCACAGATACCATTTTAAATATCCAATATTTATGATAAAAAGTTTCACGTACATCAGAGATGGTTGAGCAGAAGACCCCTGATGATTTGAGATGGATTAACATATACTGATACACAGCAGCGTGCACTAACAGAGAGGTTTTATTGTCATCAGCTGGTTGTTTTGCCCACTACCACATCAGTTAAGGGTTGCCAGAGCAGACCATGCTATACTTTATGTACCGTCAATCAAATAATATCCTTCATAGGTGCACTCGTTAACATTTAGAAATTGCTTTTGACTCTAATTCCTAATATTTTGCATGTTGCTCTTGCTGTTGCATATGTGCACCCAAAATATCCCCCTCTCTCTCTCTCTCCCTTAAAAAACTGTTTACTGCATGAATCATCTCATTTTAGCATGTTGCGATGTAAAGATTTGCCAATAGCACTAAGCACAGATTCAATGTATTTAGTCATGAACCAAAGTGTGGTACAAATTCAAATTTTGATCCAGTTACAACTAATGTAAGTTAAGGAACAACCAACATTCTGAAGGTTGTTTGCAATCCATCCACTTTAATTTGAACCACAAATGTCGAACTCATAGTAGTTGTTCAGGAATCATCAGTAACTGGGACAGGTTCTGTGGAAACCATTGTTTCTATGTTTTAGTTTGGACCAGAATAGTGGTCTGACCTCGAATTTGACTCTCGTGGACACTAACAATAAAAGATGAAATGCTTATGCAAAGTCCATTCCAATTTTATTTGCTGGTAACTCAAAAACGTATCCACAAACACTGAAAGCTACCTTTGCTTGAAGTTTTTTTTTCCCCCTTTCTGAGCACTGCCATCTTGGTAAAAGCCATTTGCTACGCTGTCACATCACCTTATTAATGAACTTAGAGTATACTACAGGGACTTGACCAAACTTGGTAGTCTGCAGGAAATAATGCAGGGTGTGATTGCAGAGAGGTGAAAAGGTCAGACACTGTCCAAGTCTCTCGCTAATGATGTCGCTAACTGCCTAAATAAAGCCAGCTGGAGAACGTGCTGACACAAGCCGAAATAAGAAGGATGAAAAAAAAACCAAAACCTCACACCTTCCACTACCCTTCAGCTCAATCCAGTTTCATATTCTCCAAGATTAACTTTGCCCTGCCTACTCCCACCCCTAATTCTCAGCAATACACTTCCAATTAAAGCCTAATTATAAGGAACTTCATCTATCTGGGAGATACACATGACATTACATATTCACACTTTCACACGGGGTACAGTAGTTTGCGGGTAATGATGATGTACAATCTAATAACAGATTTCTGCTTCTGTCAAATCAGACACCTATTAGCATTCATGTGCTTGTCCAATTAACTCAGCTGATTAATGTGCCAATCAATTGAACTTAATGATTAGTGTTACGAAACAATGTTGTATAACACTGTTAAACCTCACTCAAGCAGCAGGAGATTTTGATTAGTCAGACGAGTGCACAACAAACTGTCAGCAAAATGGGAGGAACATTTAATGAGGAGAAATGGTCAAAAGGGAAGTGAGGTGAGAAGCAGGGGGTGGCATCAAATTACACACCAAGTGAGAAAAACATCAACAAAAAGAAGATTCAAAAGAACATTTAAACGTTTCCTCCCAGCATCTAGTTTAATAAAGACTAATACGACTTAAAGTGTGTCTGCGTGCAGATGTCGAAATGCACAAACCTTTGAGAAAAATTAGACTAAGGTCAAAACTAAATGCCAGCCAAGATTTGATTTCTCTTCGCTTTTTTTTTTTAATGCAAGAAACACAAAGAGTATAATGTTGAGCAAATGTTGACACATATTTGAGGAAACAGCATCTAAGCTTCAAACATCTGCCTGAATGCTTCCCAGGGCATTTCTTGACAGAAGTCTGAGAGTTGGCTTCTTGGAAGACACTGTCAACTGCCATGGTGCGCTGAGAACATCAAAACACTGAATATCACAGCCTGGTCGTGTTTCACCATTCAGCATTTTGGAGGGACGTGATGCAGATAAGCTTTCACTTCACTCAGAAAGCAAAGCTCTTTAGCTTAGCTTGCTAACACTGACACTAATTACTTTTTAGTCTCTTGTAGCAACATCTGCCATGTCATCGGCACCCAACACTCAAAGCTCATTTCATGTTAGTGTTTTGGGCCTCCTTGTCTCCTTTTTCCTCCTGTCTTTGACCTGGAAATTCATCTTGGCCCGCCATCATGGAGGACGTCTTAAGTTCTACAATGCGTCTAAGAGGACAGAGGAGATTTGCCGGTGGAGCTGGTGCATCATTGAATGATGTTTTGAGGAAATCTTTTTTCCAACCATGTCACAAACTAAGAAAGAGGACTGACAAATATGTGTATATAATATAATAAATATCAGCCTGAATGTCTGTCTTTTATATAGTACAATTTTTTACTTGTGTTTTAATAAGAAAACAAAAATGCATGTCATCAGTACGTTCTCGTTGCATTGTGCTACAACTTGTAAAAATAACCATAAAGCTGCTGTAAGTTGTCTTGAGTGCTTTTATGCTCATTTGACAGATGTAATAAATTACAGTGGTAGGCTCTAACAAAACAGTGGACAGATGATGCAGCCGTGCAGCACGTCATTTTTAATTGACGTTGATTGGAAGCAAAAAGCTCTGAAGAAACAGAAACACGTCTCGTTTTGTTACAAGCCTGTTGCTTCGACTCTCTTTTCTTGCGTCTTTTCCTTGCCTCCTGATGTAGAAACTCAGAAATGAGAAGAGGGATGCCACATCATAGAAAGCAGGGAGACCTTGATAGTGATAACGGTCTCTTTTTGACATGGATCCAGCTGTGTTCACACAACACATTAGACTGTATCTTAAAAATTCCTATACAACTGTGGCTCATTTAGATTGTGAAAGAAACACATTTTCTCCCTAAAAGTCAGACTGTGATATAGTAGAAAATTCCTGTAGTTAGAAAGAGCCAGAAAGTTTATGTCAGGAGGTTAGTGGAGGCTGAAGTCCACAACAGAACTTTTACCCAGGAGACTGAGGTTTGGGTCCCGTGTGGGACCATTGTTCTCTGACTTAAGTTTTGTTTTAACTTGCTGTTTTGTTAGTTTTAGGATAATATCATGGTCATGTCTGAAGCTTCTCCTCCACTTTCTTAGTTACCAGTCTGGCAAGTCCAATGATAAGTCAGTAACAAACAAAGAAAATATGAATCCTTCAAAATGTAATGGAGGATGCACTTAGTTGTGTATGAGGATGTTTTTAAGCGACCGAGCTGGTTGATGGAAAATAACCAGAACGTTGATTCTCACAGCAATGGGTCCAGTGTCAACCTGCAGTTTTAATAATGACAGAGTAACTAGTCTAGGCAAATACGGAGTGCTCGGCTCACAGATAGGAGTGCAGTGCTCATGGTGTCCCTTAGCTGATTACCTGCCTGTCTGACTATTTTTAGTCCACATAATTATTGCACCAATCAGTTCCAAGAGTGTTAAACTACGCAAAAAAAATCGGGAAACCACCAATTGAAAGGTGTTGGCATACATATTTTTTTGCAGAAACGCCCTATTGATTGACATGCAGCACTGTGTCAAGGTTTAAGGCTCATAAAGTGTTGAGATTCTCATCTGTGCCGGAAGGGAAGGCATCCACTTAGTCCCAAATTCATTCAACTCTCTTTATATGTCAACAAATCTGCCCGACAGAAATCTTTGTTTGCGATTCATTTCCGAATTTCCAAATCATGGTGTAAATCATAGTGGCTTTGAAAAGTACTACTGATGATAAATACTGTGTTCAGAGACCACGGCAGCTTCTGCAATTTTCATCATCCCACAGAGGACCTCAGACCATCGGTGCCAAGTCTTATAGGCATACTAGTCAATTCAATCTAATGCTCTAAATCACGACAAAAAAAATGTTCCAGGTTCACAGGGCTGGCATAATGAAGTGAACATGGAAAAGTTTCAACTTATTTTCAGCCACACGGTGAAAACAATAACCCCTCTGGCTCGCTTCTTAATTAAAAATCTGGCCGGAGAGAGATATTTTTTTTTCTATGTGGTCTGGTAAGCTAACTCACTTACAAGCCTACAAATTAAGAAGCCATGTGTCTGCCATTGTTAATATTCAAGAAAACTTTCCTGCATGCCCTCCCTGGCCAGAATACCTACGGGGGGACGGTAATGTGGTGTTGTGAATGCTTAAATAATACCAACCACAGAGGTGCTTCATTTCAGGAAAGGAGTTTAAAAAGATAGTTTGATGTCATGAACAAAGTCAGTTAAAAACTGGCTTTTCCAGTTTATGAAAGAACCTTTGCACCTTCAGACCAACCAGATATGACGAGAACAGTAACTGACTGACTCACTGAAGTGGAAGAGATGATTGATACGGAAACTACTAAGAAGAACTCACATTTTTGTGCCATTACAGAGGTCTCTCTGGAGCTTATTTCAGCTGACTCCTGGATTAACCGAAAATTAGTATTTGCCAGTTTTAATGTACAATGTGCTGTGACTTACTGTTTACTTTCCAATACAAATGTCTGATTCATGAGGGTCCACTCCTGTAATTGAACGGGGGGGGGAAATAAACGCTGATTCACCACAGCTCACCTCCCAATGTGCACAGTATCCCCCCCTCCCTTGTTTTTCACCTTTGATTTTTTTAATTATTATTTTTTTAAACGTGCTAATGGGGTGTTTTTCAGTTGTAGTCAAAAAAAAAAAAACACACATTACTGGCATCCAAACTGTTAAAGAATTCCAGAGCCAAATCGCATGCATAGAGGCCTTTGCTCTTCTTCCAAACACTTAGTTTGAGCCTTAGAAATGTAAAATGCTGCAATATTTGGCTTTGGATTCCAACGGCAGAAGCAACAATAAGACTTCCAATCAAAATCTCACAGAATTTAATTATCACGTCAAGTGTTTTCTGATGAAACTTGGCCCAAAAACTTCACAAATTATATGTAAATGCTCCTCGCAAACTACACTTTCTATACTATATAAATTTGTAGGCATACAACAAAAGAGACAGAGAAATCAACCATATTTTGTATGAGCCTAAATGTACACTGCAAAATCCCCACTTTTTAATCGTAAATGCACAAATTATATGTCAAAATAACATGCTTTATTTGCTCAGGGTCGTTTAGTGTAAGTGAAATACATAGATCGGCCACAACATTACATAACAATACAACTGTGTGGGTTCTCTCAAATCAGCTCTGGCCTAGTCCATACTTTAGTCCATAATAGTCAAGCTGCACCTCATTATTGTGCAGCTAAATGGATAAAAACACTCTGGTTTGTTTGTGTATTTTCAACTCAGTCAAAATCATATTGGGTGGAGCTAACCAATAGTGCAGCTTTGTCCTGTCCATGCGTAAAATAGATATTTCACTCACAAACAATCAAACAAACAAACAAACAAGCAAAGCAGCCCAGCCCATGCCGGGAATGTTCCCACAACATTTAACAAGTTCTAAAGAAAATGTTTTAATCACATGTTTAGAACTTCCTGTGAAAATTTTCATTTCCAATAGTGTTCCTATAAAGTTACCGTAGTGTTTTAATATTCAGAGCAGGTTCTCAGGAACACTATGCTCCACAACAAAGGAGGAACATTCTCAAACTAATATTCAAATAATGTTTTCCAGATGTTATTGAGGTCTCGAATGACAATTTTTTTTATACAGATTCTTTCGGTTCGGTGGTCTGCAGAGTGGCACCTCTGTGGCTTGCTATGATTAAGTTGGATTGCAATCTAGGAAGTCTAGAGGCCAGATCAGTGCTTGGGCACTTTGTTGTGGTCCCCAGTGCTGCTCCCGAGCAATTTTGGGGGTATTGTAGGGAGCACTGTTTTGCTGGGAGAGAACACTGCTGTTGGAAGCTGCTGTTGGCATAGAGGGATGTGTTTGGTCTGCAGCATTGTTAAGGTAGGGTGCCATGTGTCAAAGTAACATTCACATGAATATTCAAATGATGAATAACAGATATGTTGAAAAAAAAAAAAAAAAAGGAATGCAATACAGCTGTAACGTGCTGTTATACTCCCTTTTGGTAGAAGCCACAGACGTTTTGCTACAGAAGCCACAGAAGTTATTACCTTGGCCGTAATTGAAGGTGTTTTGAAGCGGCAATAATTAACAACGTAGTAATTGTGATCTTACAAATATATGCAAATTTGTAGTCTTTCTCTGCACACAAAAGAGACAATTCAATTGTTAGAACAAAGGGCAGTCAGCGTTAGATTGACCAATTTACTACCTCCCCTGGTATTATGTTCCCATCTAAAAGCCCTGATGTTTTGTGCAGCCATGCATCCATTATACTGATAACATTTCCTACATCTACACGCCCCTCTGACCTTCTCCCATTCTTCCTCTTGGCTTGGACTCTGATCTGTGGTGTGAAAAGCCCGGGCTCCCTGTTGTTTGACAGGAAGAGAGCTCCAGTGTGATCGGACTGAATGTCTTGCCAACACACACTGTGGAACGGGCGCCTGTGGAGGTTTGTATGGACCCTCAGATGTGGAGAACAGAGAGACAGACCCTCCAATAACAACAGTCCTCTGTATTCAGAGACATCCTCGAAGAGACACTCTGCCAGTGATGGCCACCTGCCCGATTTACACACAAATTAGAATTCATGCCGTATGCACACATGCATGCACGCCGACCTCTCTTTTACTTCTACAACTGAGGTCCCTCTTTGGCTCTCATACGGCCTGAGCTCAGCCATGACACCGGTGTGAGCGATGCAGCTTGCCACAGCTGAGGCCCTACATTTGTGTCTCTGTGTGCTACTAGGAGGATTAATGCACTGTCACAATGCACAGCAGTCTAAATCAAGATTCCTTAATCGCACACACAGACACACACTACACGCCGCCACAGATGCACGCCAACTAATTTCATTTCCAATAAAACTGACAGAGGAAAACTATGAAAACGTACTTGATTGAAAGGCTCGACTTTCCGCAGCGACACTTGAAGGAGAAGCTTCTTCATTTTGATCTGATGCCAAAGCGAAACAGCACTCTTTGATGAGAAGATTCTTGTAATCAGCCTCTGCAGGACCAAAGATTCATAAACACTGCTTAGAAGTCAACAAACCTGAAACCACCGCCATTAACGAAAAGAACTGTGGAAGAAGTGCTTCAATTTTTGCAGCCCCTCCATTACCTGCAGCATTTTTCTTTCTATTCCCCAGTGAATGCTAATCATGCATTACTCCAATGAGTAGTAGTAGTGCTATGTACCCAGTGTCAATTTTCATTCAGCGCCAAATGTCAAGTGGTTTGTATGTTTCTGAGGCCTGAAATCATTCGCTAATATGCCGGCTGCTCTTTTGGAACATTGGAGGGTGAGTTGTGGCGGAGGGGAGCAAACACTCGATCACTGATCACAGTTATTATAAGATGGGTTGCTGCATGGGAGTCTGCAGGAGTTATAAACCATATCTCACTCTCTCTCTTTATATCCATTTCTGTCACCTTCTGTCTGATATGTACCTGTGAGTTTTTGTGTCATCGATTTAGTGTGTTTGCGACGCGCGACGGTTCTGTTGCATTTGCCAAAAAAGCAGAGCCGAGAAGATTGATAGGGGTTATCATTTCAAAACACGTAATTCATCAGCATTTGTCAAATCCATACCTGACACAAACACCATCACCAGCAGCTACACTTTACTTGGATTTTGTGTGTGTGTGTGTGTGTGTGTGTGTGTGTGTGTGTGTCCATGTGTGGAATGGAGGGTGAGGAGGGTGGGGCCTCAATTGGAAAGCAGAGGGGGATTGACAGTGCAAGATTGGACAATATTTATCTACAACAGAGCTGAGGAAAATAGATTTGTCCCTGATGACATTTTCATCGATTGAAACATGTACTGCCCCCCTTCCCACTGAAAATGACTAATCTCAGGACTTGTGGTGGCAGTTTTTGTTCCTGGGAGGTCAAGGTACCATGTCCACGCAACATGTTGGACTTGCGATGAATTCTGTGTTTTATCCCTACATGGATTTTTCAATCTTGCCCCCAACTGAACTCAAAAGAAAAAGAAAGAAAGAGAAAAATATAAAAATCCCCCAGTTATTTGTTGGCTGTTCTTTACATGTAATGGCCATTGAAACATGAATGAAAAGACAAAAATAACTGACACTTCTTATGAGTCATCAAGCAGCTTGAAATGTCACAGCTACAAAGACAGAAGACAGCATGAACTCTATCTCTCTATTCAAATGCCCGACAATTACATAAATGTCAACTCACTTTTCAACACATTTGCTTTATGGCCTCAAATGTGTTTTACAGGAGCCTCTCAATAAAACACTGGGTCTTTAAAAAGGGAATCTGAATTTCTTGGCAGAATTAAGAAGATTGGCATGTGCTCTATAAATCACGGTCCTCCCATAAAAGGTTCACTAAAGATTTTTTAAGGCGATTTTGGGGGCATTGTGAGCTGTTTGAAACGAAGCCACCCTTGTTGAGCAGTATGTATGGAGTCATTATCATCTCAGAATATGGGGAACATCATGGATGAGCAGTGATGGCACCACAGGGTGCATGTGGTCTCATAAAATGCCCTCATACTGCTATGCTGTTATGTGACCCTGCAGAGCAATCACCGGACTTTAATTGCTGCAAGAAAACTGCAGTCTGTGCCCATTCACTTCCTCCATGTTTAGCAGATGCTAAAATGCATTGTCAGGAGAACCCACAGTGGTCTAATTTCTTTTTTGGCTTGTCATGGGTCGAAAGTTTGCAATCTCTAAAATCCCAGAACCTCAAATTTGGCAAGTTGTTATAAAAGAGGAGCAATTAGTGCAACACACAGTGTCTCTATACAATCATTAGAAGAGTGGATCACTTTTTCTGGGCAAAAATTGTTGAAATGGTGCAAAAATTTCCAAAATGATCACAAATCACTCGAGAACATTTTAAAGCTCTGTCCATGTGTGGCCTTTTGTCCACACAGCAAACACTAAAAATTGAGCTTTTCTAAAAATCCATCCAGGGCTAAGAAAGTCAGAAGCTCAGTTTGCTGTGTTGATGTGTAGACATGGAGTTTTGGGGGTTTCTGAGGTCCGAGTGTGTGCTGTTTGTGCAATGACGAACATGCAACCAAAATGAGGGTGGTGTTAATTTTGCTAACAAGACTTTTTATGTGGCGGTAAAGTTATTCTTTGGCTATATTGAAGGACAAACAGAAGTGCTGGTAGCCGACAGGACCCATCACTTGTAGTTGGTCAACATGACTTTAGGCTTTGGGTCATAATGCCGCCTTGTGTTTTGGCATGTTGAGCTTTCATGTGGATGGAAGATTTTATTGAGAATAAAGGAGTAAAAACCCCAGTTTAAAAAAATATTCTGGCCTATGTGTTCTCGTATCCCAGTTAATCAGAAAACTCCCCAAACTGCCAACACTGACCTGCAATCTATACAACCATATATGAATTATCTGCAACCGTATAAATAAAAATGTTCCATTTTGTGGTCATTGAGGTAAAATATTCTCTTCCTCCTCACTAATTTGTGATTCAAACATGTATTCATTTATGCATTTCTTTGATTCAAAGCACCTCTGTTTCTTTTTTCTCTCCCTTCCACAGGCTTTAACAACCATTTTTTTCCCTTTTAACATAAATGACACTTCCACCCACATGCAGACACACATGCCAGTACACAGTGTATAAAAAATACCAAACACAAATCTTAGTCACACTTAATCCATTGTCTAAATCTTGTTTTGTCGTTAGGAGCCTCCCTCACACACATCTGCTCGCTGAAGGGTCCCTGGAGGGTCATGTCCAACAGTCAGACTCTCTCTGGTGTGTTTAAGGTAAAGTCCGACCGGATGTAGTCAGGGTCTGGTGAGCATGAAGCATGTGAGTAAAAAAAAAAAAAAGGCGGCCAAAGAGGGTTCTCTAAAGTTCTTGGTGAAAATCAGTAACTTTCTCTGTTGAGAAAAAGCCTTGGCAGTTAGTTAGTGTGTCAAGGTAATTCTCACAGGATCACATATCCTCCCTGTAGATATGCAGATTTTTTTTATGTGCTGTAATCATTCCAATATTCTGTTCCCCTGAAATCCATTTGAAACTCCTTTTTCCGCTGCATTCGAGTCACTCTCTGCCAAAAACCCAATGTTTCTCCCTCAGCAGTATCTGGGGGATAGTGACTCATTGAGTCATGTCATTAGATAATGGGTTTGGGGGAGGTATTCAAATAAACACACTTCCTGGATGTAAAATGGAGACCGAGAGCTCTGTGTTGTTTTTGTGGGGATACCAGGGGATTTCCAGCACTGCTGCAGAGCCCATCTGTTGTAGATCGAAGCAGCATCACAGAACCACTGACCCATACTGCAGCTGCCCTGTCACAATATTGTTTTTAAAGGTACACCACAGCCGCCATCTGCACCTTATTGCCAGTGGCACATGGACAAGATATTCTCAGTGTAATGCCAATAGTAAATATACAGTAATACTCAAGCTGGTCTGCGGTTCATCGTTTACTTATTGATCACCTCAGCTCCCCAGCGATCGCAGCAGTGTGTTGGCTTGTGTTTTTATGTGTGGGCTGCATGATAGTGCCTTTAGCGCAGTCAACTCTGATTGCATTTCACTCAGTCAATACGATCATTAGCAGGAATATTAACAATTCAACAAGACATTTCAAAGCGCGGTTGATCAAGATACTGAATACATTACGTCCATGTATACCTCTGGTGCTGCTGCAGAACCTTAAGTTTATTTTGTGGGATTATCAAATAAACAAGGAGGAAAGAAAATGCTTCTGATAATTTAAGCTGAACTTTTAGCAGGAAGGTCATAATTCGAAAATACACTGCATCTCTATTTTGTACACAGTCCTATTTTTTTTATTTTTTAACAAATGGTCATCTAATGCTGGTAGTGGTTTTAAGCCGATATCTATCAGCGCTGCAAAACATACAAATTGCCATATATACTTTGATTGGTGGGTTATCAGAATGTCAGAAATTTCCTGGTTAAAGATGAGAGCTACCTCTGGTCAAAATAGAGGGAGCACACCTTTTCTGTTTATCTCTGTAAATCAAATAAATCCTTAATGGATATTTTCCTCTGAGGGTCATGTTTTCTGGATTTTGATACAAAACAAATTGCAGTACAGTTTCCACAACAGTTGTGCCACTTAGCTGGAGACCTCTCCAGGCGATCTGATTCAAAAGGTTGTAATCTCCTTTTAAAGGGGCACTGCAGTGACTGATTATGTTTCACCATTAAGCTGGTGGCCTTGCAACAGACAAATTTAAAATCAAACATACATTCTAGGTTATAGTATGGGTCAAAACTGCTGGAATCTATACATAACCTTAATCCACTGAACAGCTCTCCTTTTTGTGAATGCTTTCATCTTCACCACCCAAACTCCACGTCCTAACTTTCTAATTCAGATTTGCTGCTGTTTTTTCCAAGACCAAGATGATGTAAATTAATTGCACCATTCGTTTGCACTCCGAGCAGCTACAACATTAAAACCTTCTAACTAATATTGTCTAGTTCCCCTTGTGCCACCAAAGCATCTCTGACCCGTCAGAGCGTGGACACAGGAGCTCTGAGAGTCTCCAGTGGTGTGTGGCAGCGGGACCTTGGCAGCAGAGCCTTTGGGACCAGTGGGACCTCCGCGGATTGGGCTTGTTCCGGTGCATCCCACGGATGCTTGATCGGATTGGGATCTGGGGAGTTTGGAGGCCGGGTCAGTGCCTTGGGCTCTTTGTCATGGTCTTTTATGCTGTTCCTGGGTAGTTTTTTGCAGGGTGGTGGGGCACATTGTCTTGCTGAGGGAAGCAGCTGCAATCTGAGAGTGCTTGGACTGCAGCATTGTTTTGGTAGGTGGTACAAGTCAAAGTAGCATACACATAAATGTTAGGAGGTTTTCCAACAGAACATTACGATGTAACAAGATGATCACTGTAATTCACTTCATCTGTTAATGTGGTGGCTGATTGAACTAGGTGTAGCAGGATAGTCCTGGGCTTGTAAGCCAACCGTGGAATATGAGCCAGACTATAAAAGGTGGGTGATGGCCCTCTGCACACTCTCTCTCC
>NW_007577779.1:427342-441447 GCF_000690725.1 Stegastes partitus
AGCGCATATTTACAACAACAAGTCATCTCATCGCGCTTCACAAAGGCAGAGGCAGAAACACCCAACAATCCAAAACATCTGGATTCCCTATAAGCTTCAGCAGTCTGCAACAGTGGGAAGGAACCGAAAACCCCCACAGGGGAAAAAAAAACCTCAAACAGAACCAGGCTCAGGGAGGGACGGCCATCTGCCTCGACCAGTTGGGTGGATGTAGGATGAATTATAAAATTTAGTTTACAGTTAAACAAGTTATTAGAAGCTTGTGTGAATTCACTTGGTGACCGTCCCCTGGGAGCCACTCCTTCCTGTCGACACTCCCCGGTGGTAAGCCAACTCTGGACAGCTCACTCCCTCCCCCTTTTTTTAATATAATTGTTTTAAGTGATGTTTTATTGTTGTAAAGATTACTTGTATATTTGCCACGGAATCACGTCTTCTGCCTCGTAGTGTAACGAACCTGTGTGCCTCTGAGGTAGTTGACAGAGGTAGAACGAATCCTTGGGGGAAATTCCCAAAGTGGCGTTGTTGGAAATTGCCGAGCCGTCAGGTGAGTCTACACCTGCTCTGGCTCTAAGTACCGCCACATAATGACTATATCATATTGACAATAATGCAACAATTATAGATGTATCTATACATCCAGAAGTGCAACATTATAATTCCTAATAAACCAAATAAGCTAGATTTAAAAGAATAATCTATCCCACTGTTTTGCACGCACAGTTGAAACCAGAAGTTTACATACACTGGATAAAATGGCATATAACCTTTTTTTTTATTCCTCACTGTCTGGCATTAAATCAGACTAAAATTTTCCTGTTTTAGGTGAGTTAGGATTATTAAAATTATTTCTATTTGCTAAATAATTCTATATAAATATATATATATATATATATGGGCAAACATGTTACAAGCAAACATCTTTATCACATTCAGGAGGAACCTGTATAACAATCTGCAGCCACAAATGTGTTGTAAATCAAGTGTGGCACATTGCAGTCTACACACATACACTACATGGTGTGTGTGTGACTGTATAATATATATACATATATAAAACTTTCTTCAAAGTCAGAAGTTTACAGACATTTCCTTAGTCTTTGGTAGCATTGCCTTTAAACTGTATGACTTGGGTCAAACATTTTGGGTTTCCTTCCACAAGCTTCTCACAATAGTTTGCTGGAATTTTGGCCCATTCCTTCTGACAGAACTGGTGTAGCTGAGTCAGGTTTGTTGGCTGCCTTGCTCCACACGCCTTTTCAGCTCTGCCCACAGATTTTCTATGGGACTGAGATCAGGACTTTGTGATGGCCACTCCAAAACAGATTGAGATGAGATTTTCCCACGTTGTCACAAAAGGAAGCAGTGTGTTTGAGGTGTACCTTAAAATACATCAACAGCTGTGCCTCCAATTACCTCAAATGTTGTCAATAAACCTATCAAAAGCTCCCAACGCCATGACATCATCATCTGGGCTTTTTCAAATAGTTTAAGGCATAGTAATCTTAGAAATAGAAGCCAATAGCGATACATTACAGGCTTAATAATGATTAATATTGTATTTAGAAGATGTGTAACTGTTCATATTATTAGTGTAAATAAAATTACAAATTGCAAAGACATGCTTCGTGAATTGTCCCGCAACTGCTCTTCGTTTACAGCCTGAAGCTCGACGCATTGGAAGCTTTATCCCCTCCTCACATTATTGATGAATTAAGATAAAAAAGAACTGCGATACTGAAGCAGAATGCAACACTATCTGGCCTTGAATGAATTTTCATTAAATGTCACATTTCTGCTTTGAAAGGTCTGATTTCTTCATCAGAAGCTTTTTGTGTGCTCTAAGCAGTTTGCCCCTCACTGAATTACCAACAAACGCTGTCATTTACAAAAAATGGAGAGGAGAGCATCTCTTAGAAGACGAGCAAATGAAGCACTTTTTAAATGCATGATAAATGATGATACCCTTTGTACTGCACCTTTTACTTTACTTACAGTGTGTCATTACCACGCATGTGTCCCTCAGTGTCGGGGCAGCAACATCACAACATTGCTTCCTTCAGCCCGTTTCCTACAGCCTGCTTGTAATGTCAGAAATAAACTATCCTCTAAACACTCCTGCATTTCTTCTGTTTCATTTTCAAGTAATTGAGTGATCAATGCTGGGTGCACATTGGCCACGCACATGCTGCTACAGACAAGAGAACACAGAAACTGTACGTCAGTCTTACACTTGGCCTCAGGGAGTGTGTGCGCCAGGTTGTTTTTGTGTGTGTGTGTTTTTATTCTCTCGGAGCCTGTGGCCATGCTGTATTGACAGGCTAGCTGTGGCAAGGCCTGGCTGAAAGGCTCTCAGGGCTTTTAGTTGCACCCTCGTTTAGACGGCTTTGAAAAGAGGAGCTTGGCCTCTGTGGTTATCGCTGGCACGTTAGAGGGAGTGAATATAGATTTTATCCTTTCCACCTCCCACCTCTTACTTTTTTTCTTTTTTGCTTTCTGGTCTATTTATCTTTCGCTGTCTCCCTTACTCTCTTTCCCCATCCCTCTCCCTCACCCTGTCCTTGCAATAATGACAGCAATTCATATTGAATTTCTCTATTCTCTGAAGGTGATGAGGATGAGGCATTGGAAGGCAGGATGCAAACAATTGTGAGGTGCCAGTTCATCAAGAACGAAACACCGCTGGGGAGAGGAGAGGTGGCGATGGTGGTCGGGGGCTGCTGGAGAAAGGAGGGAGAAAAGACGTAAATAGCACAGAATAGGTTTGGACACATTTCTTGGGATTGATCGTGAAAGAAAAGGTAGAAAGAGGAGAACATGGGGATGAAAAAGAGAAATGGAGCATCCTGGCTGGGAGGTGGAGAGAGGAGCTGAAGGAATGACGGGGTCAGGATTTCCCAAAGGAGATGAGGAGCGAGAGAACACATGGAAGAAAAAGTGGGATGAGCTCCACTGCACCGGGCGTCAGACCCCGGGGACATTTTGTGAGTGTGAGTTGCGCCTGTGCATCCTCTTCCCCATTGAGAGGATTTGCCCACACTTAATTTTGATTTACTTATTTTTCTCTACAGTATTTGGCTTGTGAATTCCATTGGTAAGGAACTTTACTTTTCCTCAAATCTTTCCTGAAGACAAGGGGGAGTAAATGAGCGATCTGTTGAAGCCTTGAAGACCACAACATCCTCATGCAAAAATGAGCGGTGTATAAAACCTGGGAGAGGGAGTTGATTGACAACACAAAGATAAAACTGTCAGCAGCTAATAGCACAGAAGGGGAAGGACGGGATCAAAATTAAGAACGAACGGGGAGGTAAAGACAGGAAGCATCTGAATCCTCCACCTGAGCTTCTGCACGCTTCACTGTGAGGCTCATCAATAACTTCGACTTGATGAGAAATTTTCCTCTCCTCTTGTTCTTACAAGTTTTTGGGTTTTTTGGGAGGGGGATGGGGTTGAACCAGTAACTTCTCCTAGTGTAATGTATATCCTGTGAAACTCCTCTTAAATGTTTTATTATCCACTTTTTTTTTTTTAATGTCTTCAAAAGTTTTCAAACTTGCAGAAGGATGTTTAGCTATCAAAAAATGTAGTTTCTTGTTAAAGTTCTAATCGTAAGAAAAAAAATGATCTACTTAGTTTTTTTTAAAAAAGTATTTTAAAACCTGCATGTTATTTTGCTGTTTTATGGAGGCTGGAACTGGTGCTGTGTTTTACCCACAATGCACCAGAAATTGGAGCCCTTAAAATAGTGACTTGCCAGCCATTTCCACTATCATCAATCAGCCATTTTTCCAGTGCTCATTATCTTGGCAAAATGGCTTTAAATGCTTTTGGTTCTGGTTACTTTACTGTGTGTAAGCAACAGATTAAAATAAAAATCATAAACTACATCACATATGTGCTGTTTGTTGTGGTCTCTTATTTATTTATTTATTTTCTAACTAAAGTCGAGTCTGCAAACCAAATTTCCCACATTTCAATCATAAAATCTTGCACAGAACGGAAATGAATTTGATCGCAGTTCAAAGCAGCACAGCCACAGCCTATCACAGCCTCGGAGCTGAATGAACAGGACCGATGGTGCTGGAGTGGATGTGGGTACTCAGCTGTGTCTCAGTGTAACTTGTTAGTGGGTAATTAGGTCAGCTTGTTACATCAAACAGCACAAATGCTCTTGCAGTCCCACGGTCCTCCCCATGAAGCCCGACAACAGCCTTGAAATGCAGAGACATCTTAGAGTTACACATGATGACAGGGACACCGAAATTCAGAAACTAGCGAGCATCTGCTGTGTCGCGGACATGACAAGCATCAGCCTGATTAACTGAGGTTAAGTATTTATAACAGAGGTTAAGTATCAAATAATGCACTTTTTCCCCTGACAAGATGTGATTATACATGTGATTCTTTCTGCAAATATAAACTGAAATGCTCTAAAACGTGAATTTAGACAATAATAGAGCTGCATTATGTGGAAAACAGAGGGAAAAAGCAACCCAAGAAAGAATAAAAGTGACTATTGGAGTGAAACAGGAAAGATGGATGATTTCCATTGACAGCAGGCAGCCAGGTCTTCCCCAAGGGGCTGCAGGGCTTCTGTGACAACTTCACACACACACAAACACACACGCAAGCAAGCGACCTACTACCAGATTTCAAACTGAGCCTTTTCCTCTCCTATTGTTTTCTTTCTACCAGTTGCCTTAAAAGGAAGTAATTTTTTTCTACAGAATGAGACAATAACTCGCTCTTTCTCCGTTCTCTTTCTGTTCGAGGGTACAGCCCACAGTCAGGACACAAATACTGTTTTAATGCCGGCCGTAACTCATTCAAGCCACTTTGATGAGACTCATAACTACTGTATGAATTTGTGGTTGCTAAACTTTGTACTCACGGCCGCATGCTCACCTCCATTCATCCTCTCTGCTTCAGTGTAAGCCATTATATTGAGTTTCACTAAGCGCTTTAGGCTAATTAATTTATGGCACTGCACTGTGACATCCCAGAGTCCTCTCTGAGCAATTACAGTGTGTGGTCAACTTGGTTTGTCTTGTCAGAGGTACAACTTTAACGCCCCTAATTCGTTGGGACGAGTGGCTTTACTGGGAGGTTCAGATAGTGCCAGACAGACTGTCAGCACTGCTGGATTAAGACCTCAGACCTCTTTGTAAAAGGTCAAAGGGCCAAACACCATGTCAAAACACATCCGCTGACACTTGAGCATTCCACAGTAAATATCATCTTCATTTGGAGCGAACATCATGTGAAGTTTGCTTGTCCCAAAACATCACCAGATCTTCATCATTTGTCCACAAAAATGAGACATAAATATAATCTGATGTATTGTGGACCATAGCTGCTCAGTGCTGAGCAAAAACAAAACATATCTCTGCATCTAAAGAAGAAAACTCAACCCAAATATTGCAGGAAATGACACAAATAAGTGCGTAGTTTTTCCCTACCTTTAGGAAATTTCCTTTCTTTTGTTTCAGCAAACTGGATGATAAAATCTTCAATGTCCAGCTTCCTGAGCTGCTTCGCTGCCACCTCTTACACTTTTCTGCAGCCTGTTAGTTCACTTTCACTTACAGGCATTTCTCTGTCTTAACTGTGAAACCAAGCTGGCACACTTCTTGTATCATGTCACTTTTTCAAATGTCTTTTTTAGTGGTAGGGCTCCATAGTTTATCATTGTGTTACCACAAATTTCCTCTTGATTAGAAACTGCAAGTAAATTGACAAGTGGCCTAAAGTAACACACTGGATTTGTGTAAAACGTGTCAGGTAAGGCCCTCACTCATGGCACACCCACCACATAGGTGTTCTCTCTTTGCCTGATTAGAATTCTTTTCAGATAAAGCTGCCTTTTCTTATATAAATATAAAACAGTGTTAAAAAATACTAATAATAACGTAAAATTGGCATGCTTATTCAAGCAATCTAATTTAGATAATTTAATTTCTAATTTAATTTAGTAATACATCTCAAAAGCTACTTCCATTTAACATCGCAACAAGAGGAGGTATATGTGCCATTGTTACAATTATAACCTGCATACTGTATGAGCAGTGCACACATAAAAACAGCAAGTGTTTGGGCCGGTGATTAGTGAAGGGTCAGTTCCCAGTACGGCTCAAGTCAAAGTTCAACCTGCAGAGAATTACCCAGAATATTCAAATCAACTCAACACCTGTGCAAGTGTTCAGGAGCTGCTAAATAAACTTTGTTTTGATGACAGTTCTAAGTCGAATGTGCAAACTGTAGGTGCTTTGTACGATATTTCTACCTGCATACACACCTAAAATGCAAGTCTTCTGCTCAGCACCAAGGACACCCTGTTGTTAGATCCAGGCTTGGCTGTCAGCTGGAGAAAACTGGACTAAGCTCACCATGAAATGTTGTCAAATTATCCTTAGACTCCTTTTTGTCTTGTAGTCAGAATCCAAATTCCCGCTACACAGATCCAATTTGGCTGCAGGGAGTTATTCAGTTCTGCAGTATGTGCTACTACTCCAACATGGTGTTCACACAATATGACATGAGTTTCAGTATTTACATTGCAGATGCAATGAGCAAATCCAGGTCACCCTTACCTTCAGGCAGCATCACGACAATGACTGCGATAATGAATTATGTCCTATCGTCATCATCATCATCACCATTATCACAGTCAGTATCACAGTTAGTATGAATCGCATATGTGCTTCTATTACCGGAACTGTCATCATCTCTACATCGCCAGTATCTGTCTCTTTCCTCTTATTCCTTTGTTTGCAGAATTACAGACGAGTGGCTTTTGCCCTGTTTGTTCTGCAGAGTGGCGGGAGCGAGGAGTGCTATCCGTAGACTTTGTGAGTTTGTGGTAATTAAAGCTGGATAGAGCCCTATCAAGTAAAGCTGCTTATGTTTAATACAGTCAGCCATGCAGACATGGGCCGGCGGCACACGGCCCGGCACGGCAGGGGGACAGCACAGCACACAGTCTTTACGCATAATCCCACCCAATGCATCAGCATGAGGGAGAGTGAGGGGGGGAGAGGGCGGTTGTTACGCTTGGGTATTCAGCAAAGTTAAAGAGCATTTTATTGTGCGCGAGTGTGCAGGTCTGGGGCATGTGTGTGTGTGTGAGTGGCGGAAGCAGAGAGATGGGGGACGGGGCAGTTGAGATGGGATGGAGGGAGTTGCAGAGAGTGAGAGGGATTTAGTTTATGGCAGATAGACTTCACTGACTAACTCCATTGTGCGGGTGCTCTGTGGTGTGTGGATCAGAGACGGAGAGAGTGTCCTCTCCGCTTAAATCTGCTGGCATCTCCAACCAGGCAGTCACTTATTCAGTTGCAGCATAACAAGGCCGTGCAGTAAAATTATCCTTCCAAACCCTCTAACGCACAGAGTAAAACACGTAGGCTAATGCAACTACACATGCTTTGACTATTTTAAAGGTTCCCTATTGTGCCACTAAAGTAATGACGGGTTCAAACGTCCTAAGAATGTGCCTTTCAAATATTCACCTCAAAATACTGCAAAGATGTTAATTTCAACATCCATCCATCCATTATCTATACACCACTTAATCCTCACTAGGGTTGTGGGGGGAATGGAGTCTATCCCAGTCAACTTGAGGAGAAAATAGGGGACACCCTGGACAGGTCACCAGTCTATTGCAGGGCTACAATTAGAGACAAATAAGCACACTCACATTCACACCTACAGACAATTTAGAATCACCAATTAACCTCAACATGTTTGTGGACTATGGGAGGAAGCCGGAGAACCCGGAGAGAACCCACGCTGCACAGGGAGAACATGGAGACTCCACACAGAAAGCTCCTATAGGCATCCTAACCGGGACGCAAACCAGGGATCTTCTAGCTGTGAGGTGACAGTGCTAACCACTGAGCCACCTTGCAGCCTTTTCAACATGACTTTGCAAAAACCTTCCTGGTTTTAGTCTAGTACTAAACAGGGGGTTTAAGTTTCTGGAGCTGCCTACCTGCTGCTTTCTATGCCCCCTTCAAGAAGAAGACTCCTTATGCATCTGTGATTGACAGTGTGGAGCAAAAAGGTGATCGTATAGCAGCTGATACAGACGTGAATAAGTGTATGAGATCAGCATTTTCTATTGCTTCTGACTTTCTCTTTGAAAGACCATTTTATACACTAATGTCTCCAGACTCACAGCACAGCTGTTGTTTTTAACTCACGTGTATGGTGAGGTTGTCAGACAATGCTGCAGTGATAAGATCAGCAGTCTAGTGGTACAGAATAGCAGCTTGAAAGTAGCTCTGAAGTTATTGTTGGCTAACATGTAATCCTAGCAGGCTGTGTTTCAGTCTCTGTTTCGTACTTGTTCTGTTGTCTAACAACAGAAACAACAAAAATGTATAAATAAAATCAGCTTTATAAGGAATCTGGTGTATGTGAGCACAGAGAGTAGGAAAGAAGCAAACAGTTGTAAACACTAGCAGAGTCGGAGGTTTACTGACATCAGGAAAACACATGAACCCACATCCAGTCCTTGTTTGTTGGTTTTAAATCAGGCGTAAAGTTTCCACCATTTCTGATTGTCCCTCAACTTTACAATCTCCAGAGAGCTCTGACCTGTTCGCACAAAATTAAAGCTCATGGTAACCACATCATCTACGAAATGTACTAGAACTGAGGACTTTCCAATTGCTGCGTAAAATTCTTTCTATATTTTCAAGCTGAGAGGCAACACAAAAACAACCACAAACCACGTTAATAAAACGTTTCACCATACAGGATGTTTAAGAGCTGCACTATAGTCACATTGCCTCTCCCTTCATTTCCCCTGTTCTCTCCACAGTCGCTATCAAAGCAAAGTTTTATGTCTTCACCTCCTTCTCGCCTGTTCATCTTTGCTATCCTGTTGTCTTTGCCTTTTACCCCCACCCCAGCCTGTCGAGGGAGATGGCCGCCCTTCTTGAGCCCTGTTCTGAACTTTCTTCATTTAGTCTTGTAACAGTTTCCAAGGGCCTGCTCAATAGGAAATTAACTGGATTTATTGGGTTTCCATCTCTAATATGACTTATGTTGTAAATCAGTGTTGTACAAATAAATGTTAATTAATTTCTGACAGACCATTATTCGTACCAATCATTATCAAGTTAAGCTTTTGTTGAGATTCAATTGAGATTAAGATTTTTTCTACAAGTGAGACCTTAAAAAATATGATTAAAAAGTTTGCATAATCTCAGAGGAATGAGCCTCTTTCCCAGTTCAGTATAAGGAACTGTAAAACTAATATTTTATGCCAAGTAAAAAGTTTGCCAATCAAAAACAAAGAGTGTGTTTAAACCTCCTGGTGGGCAAAGACAGGCGCATTAATCAACAGGTGAAGAGATCAGCACCCGACCCTTACAACAGCAGCTGGTAATTACAGCCTTACCGAACATACTGAACACACTGATTAAGACATTGTTTGGTCCACATTGTATGCAGCTACAAAACACTGTGTTCTAAATTGCAAGCTATTACCTACACAACCTAACAGGGTGAAAAAAAAAAAAAAAATAGTCACGTGGGATGGTGACAGATGTGGAGTATGTTTTAGATTAGTGAGTAATAAATGCTGCTCCTCCATTTTGGTAGCCGTAATTGGTCGAGCTTTTACTGCTACTCAGCGTGCATTTACATAACTGATTTCTGAGAAGTGGAGAGGGAGTTGTCCGGCTCATATTCCTAAATGAGAGGCGTACAGTGCTGTAGTTTCACAGCTGTAATGTGGCATCAAATTAGCCTTTCAGATCAATGCCTAATCTAACCTCAGCCCAGAAAAAGATCTGAGTGATCCAGTCTCGAAGAAGGCTGCCAAATCCCCCAGCATCCTTAGTGGTGGTGCCGTGACGACACTTTAATAAGCTGTAAGCTCCTCTTCTGATTTAAGACAACCTGAAATATAACACTAATTCCCTTGATGAAAGGAATGTTATTTCTATAAATGTGACACATGTAACACAAGCTAAGGCGAGAGTAGGAGAGAGGAGGATCGTGTGGGGGAAGAAGACAAGGATTTGCTTTCTGCCTAATGCACATATTTGCTGAAGTGGCTGCAGCCAGCGTCTTCTGAGTTGACCTCCTCTTGCTCTTCAAAAAAAAAGGAGGTTTCAGTGCAATATTCATTCCCACTTTTTCCTCAAGATGTTTGATCTATGAGCTCAGAAGAGGGTATTAGACTTCACAAAGGGAAGCCGTTGATACCCCAGGGATCAATACGCCCCGGCTGGTCAATTCATTAGAGGCGTATAGTGATTAATTAAGTTGTCCTAACCATCGGAAGCTGGGAGCGACAGAGGACGTTAAAAGGGGGCGAGAAGAGAAAGAAAAAAGCCAGCTTGGCTCGACGCGGGTGGTGCGGAGTCCTGAAATGTGAAGCTCGGCTGTGATGTGCGCTTTTGAGCTTTTCATCTGTCTTCACCCCTGTCTGCTCTGTCCTTGGAGCTGGGGTTGTTCATTAGAGGATGAGCAGGAAGCTGGATACCACAGTGTGAAATAGGGAGAGATGCTAATCCTGACAGGTTAGTCATTAAGAGGCCCTTAGAGAGAAGGAAGAGACAGAGCAGGGCTGGTGGGGGAGAGGAGGAGCACAGAGAATGAAAGGAGGCATAGAAGTCTTGTTATGTGGTCAGACACAGTGTAGCAGCCGAGCAACCTCTGACCTCCCGCAGCTTGTTTTCTTCCCCTTCACCAATTTGCTGTTTCCTTTCATGTTTGATCTACATTCGGGAGGTTTCAAAGAAAAATTCTTAAATGTCACTGATGCTGTCTGCGTCGACCTTTGACTCCTGGAACATCAGCCAATAGTCTTCTGATGCTGTCCTTTAACACCATGTAATTGACAGTATGGACAATAAGGCATGCACACAGAGCTCAAGAACAGAGGTTACACAGGATTTATGTCACCATTTATATTTATATATGTGTGTTCACAAACTACCCACATCTGTCAGGGTGTGTTCACACCGAACCTGTAGCCTTTTGAGTGCAGTTATTTTAGGCTAATCTGAAAACTACTGTGCTATGTACTCTGTGAGAATATATACATGTAACTTTAGTATATATTCATAAAAGCCTGCTTGCTAATAAAGCCATCTCCAAATAATGAACTTTTAAGAAAGCAACCTTTTGATCTATATAAGCAAGTAGAGTCTTTATTCATGAAGGAATCTTTTCTCAAAATCTGGACCGTGGTCATCATTTGGCAAATGGCAAGTCAATCTAAACTCATGAATACGTTAGTTTCTATTTTGAAACAAATCTTCTCTTGATCAGTAAATTGTCATGGCTTTACACTGTATCTGGAGATTTTTAGGAGCAATTCAGTCCCCAGGATAATGTCATTTTGACGTGGCTTGTTTCCCCATCATTGACATTGTTGTCATGGTGACGTTAACTGTTGTAGACAGTGCTGTGTGTTTTTTCCAAGTAGCAGCTGAAAAATGAAGCCAATGCAGCGCCTAAGTGCCAAAAACTTGTAGTTCCTCTAGTGGCCACTTGAAGCTGGCTCCAAAAAGGAGTCAGGTAGACCCTCATGTTAAAATGTCCAACTTTACAGCAGAAATAACCAACCTGGTACAAAACCTGCTACAAAAACAGTTTGGGTCTCCATGGCAGGTTTTCTCGCTCAAGACAACAGTATTAGGAGGTGAATTTCAATAAAGCTCACCTGTTTCAATTGTATTTAGGCCTAAAGGTAAATGTAATTAGGGGTGTGGCTGTTTTAAATGACAGGTGGGTGCCGTCATTGGACAATCCATGATCCGGGGATGTTTTGATCGTCTCAGCTCCACTCATATTCTGCCTCTTTGCACATTTTTCAGTTAGCTGGGAGTTAAAAGGAGCCAGGATCTGCCAAAAATGGCGACAGCTGAAAACACCACACTGAGCATGAAAATCGTTCCTCAGGGAACCTGTGGGTGATGTGATAGATGGGTTTGTCCTTCTTATCCTGTCTTTTGGTGTTGCTGCGGAGTTCATGCATTAACATTACATCAGATTTCTCCAGTTCACATTTTCTACAACTAGAGTAAATTAACAAGATGTCAAGAGATGTTACAAGGTATGTGACGTCTGTGATGTATCAGAGTTCAAGGGTCAAACTGATGCAACTGACTGCAGGCAGGTTTCTTCCACGAGGCTCGAATTCGTTTTGATTAACTTGACTGTCTGGAACTTGAGTGTATATTGCTTGGGAGTTATAAGAAAGTGGATTAAATGTTATTTTGTAAAGTCTGTACCTCTGACCTTGAATAAAAATGAAATGCAGACCTTTGAGTGATAAGTTTGAGATCCCCCTGTGTCTTTTAATGTCAACATGTAAGCACACCATCAGATCAGAATGTAGATTACGGGTGTCTTCTGTCCTACTCCTTGTATTTTAGCTGTTTCCTAATAACAAGACTAAATTAAAAAAAGTCGTACATACTGTCCCGACCGCACAGCGTATTATAAAATATGTCATTGCGGAATATTAGAGAAGAATCTGGCTCTTTTTGTTCCGTTTCTGAGTTTTATTTGAAATCTCTCCTAATAATGTTCAGTTATGAACTCTTTGTGAACTCTGAGAAGTCAACTATACGTCAACACAAGTGCTGCATGCATTTTTGTCAGTCATAACGGACCAGAAATAAAAGCCGACAAAGCATCTTTTTATCTTTCACTGTAGACCAAATGAACTGAACTACAGGTGTGAAAGCATCCTCAGTCCCTCTGTCATTGCAGCTATTTCCCTTGAGTCAACATGGCTGTCTTCCCCTCACAAAATTCCCTCCAGCATGTCTTTCAACACATGTGCTCATTTTATGTGAGCACAAAGGTGCAACAGTCAATGCTAACACATTACCATAAAGCTGAAGGGATTCAAATTATAGGCCCTTTGAAGCCTTCTAACATAAATTGGGCGAAATTACAACTCGCGCGGGTGGCTGTCGCAGAGGCTGATGTCTACATAATTACAGTGTGCTGCCTTCCTTGGCAAGAAAAGAAGGCTCTGATGAATCTGCCTTGATTGCCAGTATTTAGCACCATTGTCCTGATTGCACACGTACAGTACATGTGACAGTTCGGGTCTCTCTCTGACAGTGTATATGTGTCTTTGTTTCTCTCTGAGCCCTAAGTTCATGCTCAACGTTCTTCTTGCACAGATCCTCGTCTGTGTTCGTCTATAAATGTGTCTTGCCATGTGTATTTAAAGTGTCTCATCCTGCACTCCGCTCCCATGTGATGATGACGCCATCAGCTGCAGGGCCAAAGGGGAGAGTCAAGGCGCCATATTTCCATCAATACTTGCTCAATTAGTCTGGCTTTCATGTGATTTGATGATGGTAGCAATAGGCCCGGGTGTCAAGGTACACCAGACGATGGGACCATTCAACAAACAAACAATACCGGCAGGTAAGACAATGCACTGTAATCCAAATGAGCAGGAAAAAAAACGCACCAAAAGCACACGCACATACACACCAGTGTGCACCATCTACACAAGTCCAGCCACACAAAGCTAATTACTGGCATCTCTTCTACATTTTTTTCCCCCCTCCTTAAGCTGTCAACACAGCCCATTTCGTGCAAGGTGACAAATAAGCAAATCTTGCAAAAAAAATAAAAAATTTCAATTATACTGATGCATTGCAAGATTATTGTTTCACACAAGAGATATTACCTCCATTTGGCCTTGAAAACTTGTTAGATGAGCATAATTATATATTTTCATGCAGACAAGTGATGCATTACAGTCTGCATTCTCTGACAGTTGGTATCCAAAGCTTGTGTAATGATATCAAGCAGAGTTAGGATGAGGGGAAGGAGAGCTGAGGAAAAAAAAAAAACAAAAACAAAACATGATCCACTAGTGGGATGTGGAAGCCTGTGGAATCTGGTATTCCCTTTCACCGAGGCCCTGGGGTCCCATTTTGGATAAGCAGTATTTCACAAATAGGACTATTTTTTGCTTCTGTGGAAATAGCTCCTTAGATGATGGCTTCACAATGAGACAGGATGGAGCTCTCAGTGCTGGGAGAATGCTTTAAATAATAAAAGCACATGGGGTTTCATGAATAGAGTATTATGGGGTTGTGAATGGGAGC
>NW_007577779.1:441646-482350 GCF_000690725.1 Stegastes partitus
AGAGAGAACCACATAACCATATTAAAGCCTATATTCAGAGGTTAAGAACAATTAATATTGATTTATAGTTAAAAACACACATGGGGCAGACCTGTTTTGAACTGAAACGCCTGAAAAATGTATCACAAGGTCAGTGTGCTAATCTGACTATGATTGGGGTCATGTAAATAAAATGTCTGCCACTAAGGAGTCAAAGATTTTTAAATGTTTAAAATGACATTTTAAAATTTTAAATATTAATACTGTTATCAAGAACAGTTGACCAGAATAAATAATAGAATAAATAAAGAGACTTTATTGTCATTGTGCAGAAGTACAACGAAACTTGTGTGGAAGAACACGACAATAGCAGCAGTGCAAATAAGAATAAAAATAAGAATACTATAAAAATAAGAATACTAGAAATAAAAATAATTTAAACAAAGTACTATATACACAAAGCATTATATACAATAAAGTGAAAATATAAGATAGTGCAAATAGTGGGAGTACTGAACGACCAGCTCCACATATTCACAAACTGAGTGTTGTCATCACAGAGGAACCGTGTTTAATTAGTGCAAGTGAATGAATTAAAGGACAAGTATCAGTCTGTCTGTTAGTATTTCACCCTGCTGTAACCTGAAGTCAACACATCCAACCAGTTAATTCTGCAAAGTCTGATGATATGCAAGCCAAAGACCTAAAGGAGCAACGTGGTGCCACACAAGTAAAAGGGCATTTTCAGACGAGGCCAATTCAGGCTGACTGTTGATCAGTATCACTAAATGTTTAACCTTTTGTCACCAGTGGAATATTTTACTGTGCAGTGAGTCATAGTTTGCAGGCTGTGTTGCAAAAGAAGAGCACTGGCAATTCTGCAAAAGCACAAATCACAGGCAGTTCAGTTATACAGCATACAACATGCACATGACAAGGACAGCATTTTCAAGCCTATGTAAAGATTGTGATTTAAAGCAATTAAACTACAGTAAGGGATGATTTGGCAACTTAAATAGTCATTTAAAGTTAAATCTTGGTTTATGGTTATGATGTTACACAAAATCTGACCTCTTGCATGAAAATCAGACAACCAGCACACCTATCACTACTCACACTTCCTACCTATTTGAACACTGTGTATCACAGCCTGCAGATTGCTCAGTATGGATGTAATTCCTTCGGATCTGAGTTGGGATTTCCACAGCCACGCCACATCAAGTGATTTTGCGTGTCTTTGCGTTCCACAAAGAGGAGCATTTGCATGTCGGCCATCATGCATGTGTAAAGCTGGCCGGAGCTCTGACAGGTGGACGTGTGTTTAAAGCTCATCCCAGAGCCTGTGGTCCTCTCCAGCGACCGGGCAGAGGAATCCGTGGCGTCACGTCTCCTTTCCCCCAGTTCACGCATCACCACCTGGCGCTCTGACAGCGGCTGCTGCCCGTCGTGGCCTCCTTGTCAAACCCTGTTGCCTTACCCCTTGACACCTTCCTCCATATCTCTGCTCAAAGTGCCAAAACCTCAACCGGTGAATGTTTGATTTCTATTTATTCATGTGGTGTTTCTGCCCCCCCTTCCTCCACCACCACCACGCACCACCACCACCACCACCACCACCTCCCTCCTCGCTCTTGAATAACTTTCAAAATATACTGTATATTTAAAACATAGAGCAGGCTGCCTGTGTACGGGAGCTGTCAGGAGGCTGTCATGTTAGTCTGCTCTGCCTGGCATACACACTGTCTTATGAATTCATGAGCTTGAAGTAGAAAAATCTCGGCAAAAGTGTGTGTGTGTAGCTGTCTGCGTGTACATATGTATGCCTTTGATTATGCATTTGCATGTAGGTGGCACTACTTTGATGGCATGTTGCATAAATGTAACACTGCTAAAAAGAAATATTTGGGGAATGATGAGAAATAATCTTCACAAGTTCATACAAGTTATGCACATTGCATTGGTGCAGAAATATGTGCACGATGTGACCTTAACCATTTAAAAATTGACTTTAATTCGAAGGCGTCAGATTCTCTGACTCGTCTGATAGACGATTTTTCAGTTCCTCCAGTTTTTTTTATTTATTTTTTTTATGCAAAAGTTCTCTTCTAATCAGCCCTCAGTCTGGACTGATTTAACATCTCTCCCTGTCCTTAATCAAGCTCTCATCATGTTTCCTGCGCCCCATGAATGATTCACTGTCAGTCAGAACCGAGCACGTGGACAGCCTCTCAAGGACTTGTTTTCTGCATAGAAGTTCAGTAACATCTTTCAGCCTTTTAAGATGAAACAAAATTATTCTGGGGGTTCAAAGGATGAAGGAGGAATGTAAAAAAAAAATGTCACTGAAGACTTCTTTCTGACAAACCTTCACCACAGAGGCACTTTTGCAGGTCAATGAAGCTTGAATATGAGGCCGGAGTTCTGCTGTTAAATCCATTAAAAGTTAAAGTAAGCTTTTGTGTACCTTGCCCCTCTAAAGACACAAACATAGTCTGGGTTACAGGCATGCATCGCTAAACACAGCCACTTACTGTATTTCAAACTTGGAAAAAAAGGATTTTCTGTTGAACAAGTCTATATATGCAGGTTTGATTACTGCTGTGTTTGTGGCCATTGCTGTTCACAACCCATCCAAGTTTTTCATCTATTCTGAAAGAAAACCATGACCGCTCCCAGCAATGCAAAGAAAACACCTTGTCTTAATGTGAAGCTGTTATCAAAAAAGTATGCATAGCTGCAGTGCCAGAGACGACCTTCAAGAGCCCAGGGGGAAAAAAATAAAAAATCTCAAATGTAAACGTCTAATGTACTGCTGATGAAGTTTCTCTCTGTTTGCTGTGGATTTACTATAAGAATTATAACTGGAGCAAAGCAGTGAACTGTAGCTTTAGCTGCTATTTTGTAGGAAGCCTGCCTCTGTGTTTGTATCCACAAACTCAGCTGATGTAAAATTTCAATAAAGACAGAAACACCTGCAGTACTTTCCTTCTGTTTTTCCTCCCCACTTGCGTTCTGCCATGTCCTCCCACATTAATCCTTTGTCCTTCCTCTCACCTCCTTTCCTTACCCCCCAGTTCAACATTTGCTCAGCTAATAAGCATAGCATTTCAGATGAAACCATTTTTTTCTTCTCTTGATTTACTGTGCACCATGGCGGCTCTCCAAATTAGAATGTTTATTTATGGCCATCAATATTTAATTGAGTTTACTCTAATCTTGCGTTAGTGGGTTCAGAAGTCTCTGCATGGCTGTTTAAATATTAAAATTAATTGGAGCGGAGATACTGTAAAGAGGCTTGGCTTAATTGTTCTGGGAGAACAGGTAGCTTCTGAAGCCTCTGCGTACAGAAGGCTCTCACACACACACGTATTCAAATATACACATTGCGCACTTTCACCAGATGAGTTCTTAGAGATTTCCTGTTGAACGCGCAAACAGGATTCTTGTTCCACAGTTGAGTTGTTATGAAAAGAGTTTACCAAGTATGTTCATTCAGCTGTGGCACAAACTAACAGGCTTAGCAGTGACTGAGTTGATATTTTAGGTTAAAGCTGGTGTGAGGGACTTTTACACATAAATGAACATCTGCTACATTTGAGCCTTTGCCAAATAATTTTCCACAATGCTGATTAAGTCTATCAGCGACAGGTAAATTTGTATTTTGCAGTATATTTTGAAAATTTAAACTTGGTGTCTGTCGTGACATTCTCGTGAGGATTTTGCATCAACCAGCAATGATTTGCAAGAGCTGAAGAGAAGTGCAACCCTAACGATGGAAAGAGAGTGACTTGGAGTATAGTGGAGCCTGTTGTATAAAAACCTGAGTAGTCTGAGAAAATTTTCTGATGCTCCAGATAAAAAAAATAAACTTCAGAGGATGGATTACAGTCCTAGAATTAAAGCAATCGTCTGTGAAGCATATACATCAAATATAGTGTTTGTTCAATTACTCCCCCTGCCACTAGGAGAACACAGTAGTTCCACAGTACAAATTTAATTGTAGTTGTTACCACTTGTGTGATACAATATGGAAACATAAGTGGGTAAAGACATCTAAATACAAGTCACATTAATTGTGGTACATATAATTTTAAGTAATATATAAAAGAGTAGACAAGATATGATCATTAGCAATTATTTGGCATTTTAAAACTTAGAAATGTTTCTTTCTTGAAGGACTTTCCCCTCACAATTATGTAATTTGTTAAGTTTTTAGAAATGTGAGAACTTTCAACATACTGTTTATTATTATGACTATTTGTGGTGTTTGAAGTAATTTTTTTTTTGGGTGGGGGGGCTTTTCAGCTTTTATTATAGTTGAAAGTGGAGCTGGAGAGAAAATATGGGAAGAAGAGTGGGAGAAGGACCTGCAGCATATGGTCATGGGCCAGACTTGAACCCACGACCTCTGTTTCGGGGATTACAGCCCTTGTTCATCCACCCAACATGTGGAGCTATCCAGGCGCCCTTGAAGCAATAGTTTGGTGTCTGAAAACTGCAATGAAAAAAACAACATATTGCAGGTTTACTCAGAGTTATGTGGCTAAAAGCCGAGTTCTTGCGTGGGGCAGTAACTTCTTGGAGCATTGTCATCCTATGAGGATGTCAAACAACCAGTGGATGCTCCAGAAAGTCACTGTGGCAGAATTCTGGTACAACTGGTTGCCATGATTTAAGGCAAATATTACCCTCTTTCTTTGTGTCATGATTAATTTTCAATCAAATAAGAACACACAGTCGGATAGACAAACTTACAGTGGCCGGGAACAATGCAAAACAAATTTACAAGTGACGAAACACTTTTACAAACTCCCGAAACAAATTTACAAGTGACAAAACATTTTTACAAACTCCCAAAACACTTTTACAAGTGACAAAACACTTTTACAAACTCCCGAAACACTTTTACAAGTAAAATCAACCAGAAAGGATATGTACCGACTCTGGGCTTGAACCAGAAGTGGTAAGGGGGGCGGGCAATAAGAATTGCTGTTGTCATTTATGAAGTTCATGAATCGCCACCTTTTTTGCGGTGGAGGGGTTTGAGTGTCCCTGTGATCCTGGGAGCTATGTTGTCCGGGGCATTAGCCCCTGGTAGGGTCTCCCAAGGCAAATTGGTTCTGTGAGAGGGACCAGACAAAGAGCGATTCAGAAGACCCTGATGAAGAGCAACAAAAGGAGTGCCGCCACCTCGTCCGGAAGAGGGAAACTGGGGCACTCTCCTGGAGCCAGGCCTGGGGCAGGGAGCTCGTCGGGGAGCATCTCGTGGCCGAGCCTTGGGGCCCCGTGGGGCTTGGTCGGGCACAGCCCAAAGAAGCAACACGGGGCCACTTCCCAGAGGCCCACCACCCTCAGGGAAGAGGAGCGGGGTCGGGTGCTATACCCACCGGGTGGTAGGCAGGAGCGGGTGTCCTGGCATACCGCCCCCTGGTGGCATAGACTAGCTCTGAGGACATGGAATGTCGCCTCACTGGTGGGGAAGGAGCCTGAGCTGATGCGGGAGGTGGAGCGCTAGCGGGTAGATATAGTCGGGCTCACCTCCACGCACAGCCAGGGCTCCGGAACTATACTCCTGGAAAGGGGTAGGACTCTCTCCTTTTCCGGAGTTGCCCACGGTGAGAGGCGCCGGGTGAGTGTGGGGATACTCGCAAGCCCCCGGCTGAGCGCCACCTTGTTGGAGTTGTCCCTGGAGAACAAGAGGGTCGCATCTCTGCGACTGCTTGTTGCAGAGGGGAAAACTCTGACTGTTGTTTGTGCTTATGCACCAAAAGGCAGTTCAGAGTATTCGGCCTTCTTGGAGTCACTGGGTGGTGTCCTGGAAGGGGTGCCGCCTGGGGACTCCATAGTTCTCCTGGGGGACTTCAATGCTCACGTGGGCAATGACGGTGAAACCTGGAGGGGCGTGATCGGGAGGAACGGCCTGCCTGATCTAAACCCGAGCTGTGTTTTGTTTTTGAACTTCTGTGCAAGCCACAGATTGGCCATAACAAACACCGTGTTCGAACATAAGGTTGCTCATAAGTGTACTTGGTACCAGAGAACCTTAGGCCAAAGGTCGATGATCGACTTTGTAGTCGTATCATCAGATCTGTGGCTGTATGTTTTGGATCCGATGACAAACCTGGTAAACCCAAACGCGTAGTGAACTGGGAACGTCTGACAGAGGCCCCTGTCCGTGGGGTTTTCAATTCCCAACTCCGGAAGAGTTTCTCCTGCATCCCGGGGGAGGTTGGGGAAATGGAGTCAGAGTGGTCCATGTTCAAAGCAGACGCAGTCATTAGGAACTGTGGCCAGAAGGTCACTGGTGCCTGACGTGGCAGCAACCCCAAAACCCGCTGGTGGACACCGGCGGTGAGGGATGCCGTCAGGCTGAAGAAGGAGACCTTTCGGGCCTGGTTGGCTCGAGGGTCTCCTGAAGCAGCAGGCAGGTACCGGCTGTCCAAAAGGGGTGCAGCTGTGGCTGTCGTGGAAGATAAAACTCGGGTGTGGGAGGAGTTCGGGGAGGCTATGGAGAAGGACTTTCGGTCGGCCCCGAGGAAGTTCTGGCAAACCGTCCGACGCCTCAGAAAGGGGAGGCAGGGATTCGCCCAGGCTGTGTACAGTCGGGGAGGAGAACTGCTGGCCCAGACTGGGGATCTCGTTGAGTGGTGGAAGGAGCACTTCAAGGAACTCCTGAACCCGGTAAACACATCCTCAGCTGAAGGGGCAGAGTCTGAAGACTCGGGGGCTTCTGCATCCAAATCCGTGGTAGAGGTCGCCGAGGTAGTTAAGAAGCTCCTCAGTGGCAAAGTGTCAGGTGTGGACGAGATTCGCCCTGAGATGCTGAAGGCTCTGGACATTGTCGGACTGTCATGGCTGACACGTCTCTTCAATGTTGCGTGGACATCGGGTACAGTGCCTGTGGATTGACAGACTAGGGTGGTGGTTCCCATTTTTAAAAAGGGGGACCGGAGAGTGTGTTGCTTCCCCAAGTGAGGGAGTTTAAGTATCTTGGGATCTTATTCATGAGTGATGGGAAAATGGAGAGTGAGATGGACAGGCGGCTCAGTGTGGCGTCAGCAGTAATGCGGGCGCTGTACCGGACAGTCGTGGTGAAGAGAGAGCTGAGCTGCAAGTCGAAGCTCTCGATTTACCAGTCCATCTAAGTCCCAACCCTCACCTATGATCACGAGCTTTGGGTCGTGACCAAAAGAACGAGATTGCGGATACAAGCGGCCAAAATGAGCTTCCTCCGCAGGGTGGCTGGGCTCAGCCTTAGAGATAGGGTGAGGAGCTCGGACATCGGGAGGGAGCTCGGAGTAGAGCCGCTGCTCCTTCGCGTCGAAAGGAGCCAGTTGAGGTGGTATGGACATCTGGTTCGGATACCTCTGGGGAGGCTTCTGCTGAAGGTGTTCCGAACCTGTCGACCTGGGAGGAGACCCCGGGGCAGACCCAGAACCCGCTGGAGGGATTATATCTCGAACGCCTCGGCAGAGCTGGAAAGCGTCGCCGGGGGGAGGGAGGTCTGGGACGACCTGCTCTGCCTACTACCCGACCCCGGATAAGCGGAAGACAATGGATGGATGATGACCCAAGATGGACAGCGACAGAGTGATGTTTTGCCCGTTTTGTGGCAAACACAAGCAGATTAACACGGTCTTGTTTTTCGTGTGGTTGGTCTTTAGAATTTTTAAGAGGCATGGACCAGACGGAAGAACCAGGTATGCTGCAGCAGTGCATCAGATATTTTAATGAGGGACACTTGTACACTGTGATCATAGACATGATGTCATGTTTACATGATGTTCACATCAGCTTGAGGTCTCTGAAAAGCAAAGTGAATGAAGCCGGGTTGTATCGGAAAAAGGATTACTCCTCTACAAATGCCTTAATGAGGGCCATCCAACTGGAACTTTGTGGACCTGGACAGCTTCCTCCCACAAGTCCAAAAACATGTTGAGGTTAATTGGTGATTCTAAATTGTCCATAGGTGTGAATGTGAGTGTGCTTGGTTATCCGTCTCTAACTGTAGCCCTGCGATAGACTGGCGACCTGTCCAGGGTGTCCCCTGCCTTTGCCCTGAGTCGGCTGGGATAGAGTCCAGCCCCCCCACGAACATAGTGAGGATTAAGCGGTGTATAGATGATGGATGGATGAACAAATATAGGCCACATATTCCACAACAACATCATACTTTGCCCAGTTGCCTCTTTTTTCTGAAAGTGGTCCACAGTTGAACACTTTTCCTAAGTGAAGCTAAGCTATGTGAATTCTGGATGTCTCTACGCAGTTAGACAACAGACATGAGAATGCAATTAATCTTCTCATCCACCTTTCAACACAAAGGCAAAAAAATTATTTAAAAAAAATCATGAAGTGTACCATATGTTCCTATTAAACTGGACGTTTTTCTAATCCAAAATCATGTTGCCTGGTAGTTCAGTATTCAGTGGTCTACAGCAATACACTGTGCAACCAAACCATGCACTGTTTGAGGCAAATCATTTAGATTCGATTCAATACCCTGATTCGATTCAGTGTGGCGGAGTTTGTCCATGCCTTTCAGTTTGTCCGTCTTGGGCTGAGTTTATTTGGATATGATTAAGTGTAGTTTGGTCAGCTGAGGTATGAAAACAGGTCTGGAAAGCAGCAGAGAGCCTGTGTTAGGCCTCAGGTTATGCTGTTGAGGTGATTTAAATAACACTGTCTGTCTCTCATTTCATTAATACACTTTCCCTCACTCACAGTGCCTCGGGGCATACAGCTACAGCAGCGACTGAATGAAATTCTGTTTTTCAAAATGAGCAGCATACTCGAAAGCGATGGTAATCTCAGATGTAGAAATTGGAAAAGTCAGCACAGCAAATGCATCAGCAGCTTTCCTCCAGACAAACATGCAATATTGATTCTCTTTCTGAACAGGTCATATTTTATGTATTTGTTTTAAAGATTTCGATATTGTGCTCCAGCGCGCCTCAGGTTTCGGAGAGAGGACTTTCGCCTGTAAATGAACATTAATGATGACTGAAGCAGCCTGCATTCACTGCCTGGTCAACTCAGGAACCTGGTCACTTAAAAAATCTTAATTACATATGTTTGTTTATGGTTTCTGCCCACAAATGACTGTGTGATGTTTCCCAGTCATGTCTGCAATAATAACTTTGTTTGCTCACATCTGCATTGTGATCCAAATGGATGCATCACCCCCTTTGCTGTCAGATATTATGACGCAGATTATTTAGCATAATGGCGTGCAAGTAAATAACAAAAAGACAAAGGCAAGGTGAAAGTGAGGCAGAAGAAAAAAAAAAAAACCCTCAGATATTATTTCAGGAAAGCACCGTGGCTAACAGTCACTCTTCGAGCCAATTCAGCTGACAATGAATTGTCAAATGGTGGGGACATCAAGAAGACAGATACCTTCATAAAAACTGCCTTCACTGCCACATAAACAGCAGCAGGAAATTAACTGGAGTTTGAATTGCAAAGGACCGCGATGGTGGCGAGGCCTTCGATCATTACCCCACCGAGGAGGAGGACATTGGATGGATGGACAGATGAATGGATGCACTATAACCGAGTCCCCCGGAGTCATCCAGAGCCATCGTGAACTGTCCTCACGCCTCAATGCAAGTGCTTTGCATTTCTCCACGTTCATTTCTGCATGTATATTGCATGGCATGCAAAAACATTTGCAGAGCTGCCAGTCCGGCGCCTCTCTGTGCTGCTCTGCAGGTTAATCCATACCAACTCTCATGACTTAATCTACTCCATCTAAATGCAACACAGCCATCCTCCGAGGCGCTGCTTCCTACAAGTTCAATATGATAAAAATGTGCACCATTTTTCTTCGTTCTGTACATGCTTTTTGTCAAAAGAGTGACAGTTAACCTTAAAAAAACCAGACTGAATGCATGAAATAAAATTACGGCACTATTTAAGCTTCAATCTCTTTCTAGCAAAGTGAAAAGGGTATTCATAAACAGAAGGCTCTACAATTTCAAGTGTTGAATACTTATATGCCGAGTGACGAAGTTCAGGTGCTGAAGGATATTATTCCTTTTTGGAAATGAACTCTTCATTTGAATTCCACAAACCTTAACTCGGGCACCTCAGTGAATAGAAACCAATAAAAAAGGCACTCCAGCTGCTCCTGAACTACTGTAATGACATGAGGAAAAAAAAATAAAAAATCACATTAGTCTGATACTTTTCTTCATTTTCCACGCTTGCTTTTCAACACGCAGCATCACCTATGTGTTTTATATTGAATCTGAACTTTGGGTGCAGAATTTAAAGGCTCATATCCCAGATCAGACATGATTTTATTATTGCAAAAGCTGTTTAGAAGATTTAAGCAAGCATGAAACAGTCGTTTATGTTTGTCTTTGTGGCGGATTTTCGAGGGACTTTTGTAGAAGCAGATAATCATATATAGAAAGTACGATAATAAGTCTGCCCCTGACTAACATTTCAATGCAGGTTTTAGTAACAAATGATGGGGAAATAGGGATTATCCGAGCAGGATAGAAATGGAGATGAGAAGAAGGTATACTGAGATTTTAGAAAAGAAGGTGATGGCTGGGACGTGTGTGTGTGTGTGTGTGTGTGTGTGTGTGTGTGTGTGTGTGTGTGTGTGTGTGTGTGAGAGTGTTAAGGGGTCTGACTGCTTTAAATTAGATGGCACATTGCTGCATGGCTCAAGAATTTTATTAAGAGTCTTTATATCTTCTGCCTTAAGCCGCCCCGATCAGCATAATCCCTGTCCAAACAAGAGATAATGAATCTTCTCTTTTAGTATTGGGTTAGATAGAGGAAAGCATGATGCCAGCGAAGGGAGGGAGAAGTGCACAAATTATTGGATTTAGATTAGGAGAGGCCTATTTTAATGGGTTTGAAGTAATACCACAACGTTAATGAAAAGTTGCCCCGGGCCTACATGACTGGCCGGGGAGGAGTGTGTATGTGTGTGTGAGAGAGCAGATTGGTCGATAAACTGTGCTTAACATAGCTGGCGAATAAACGTCCAGCTATGTTAGTCTAGACGCTATTGTCTTTTGTTGCCTTTTTCCGTTTTGTTTTGCAGATGCGTCCATATGTTCCGATTTGCTTTCAGCATTTATTCATGACGATTTGTGCAGCTGTGTTTTATGGATTGCTCGTACACGGGCCCGTATGGACGGCCTTGACTGCACCAGGCACAGCCTTGTTCAAGTCTGCTTATCTATGTGCGGATTTAATCTTTCATTTACATTTTCTCCTTCAGTTTGCTCAAAGACACATAAAGCAGGAATATAGAATAACACGTTTAATTAAACTCTTTTATGTTTTGCTGGTTTATCTGCACTGGCACAGCTGCATCTCTTCTATTGACCTTGGTAACACTTTTCATCTTGTTCAGCTCAGTAAATTCTTATATTTCTCCAAATTTGGCTTTTTAAAAGACATGTGCATTGCTGGAGATTTCGCGCAGAGCCTTTCTCGCACTTCTAAAACTCCCCACATCTGTAGGTTTTAATTAATGAATGTTAGATGCAAAGATGCAATGTTAGATTAAACTACAAAGGAAATCCCTGGACTAGTTTATATCTCTAAATGTAGCATGAAGTGGCCCCCATCATACAAAACAACAAAAACACAAACCAGAGACATGTTCTGTTTTGATGCATGATTTTGGTTCACCAAAGGGACCGCAAAGTCTGCGCACCAAGAAATTGTCATATATTGTCAGGAGGTTAATATATTGACAGTTGCTTCTCTACATCTGTTGTAAAGGCTTTTTGAAAAAGTGCCAACAAGGTTGAGTCATCCTTTCAATTTCTCAAGCTTGCCTTCATCTCCGTAATATAAAATCAGCCAACCTTGGTAAAAAGACCAGTTTACATGCACATGAACTCTTTGCCTCCCTTTTTAAGGAGAGCAGTGCCAATTAATCAGAACAAAAATATCTAAACTTTGGCATTAGAATGAATATCCACAGACAGCAAATATACATTTAAAGGAGCTCTGTCTGTCCTCCCTGCTTTCTTTCCATTAGACAAATGGATGCGGTTTAGAGGTGGAAAGCATGAAACGGGGGGAAAGAGGGGAGAGAGCACGAGCGAGCTGCTGTACAGGCTGTATTGTAGCAGATATAAAAAGAGCTGGATTGGCAGATATGGGTAAAATGTGAGACAGACAGAGATGCAGCCTGTGATAAGAGCAGACATGTACAAGGCTCTCCATGGCCTTGGTCTCCCTGGAGAACATACATCAGACTTACCTCCAGCAATCATGAAACTATGAAAGAGAAACAGGTGCAAATATCCAGTGCTGCTTACACTCCTGACCCGAACTTATTCCAGGGGTGTAAGGTTTCTTAAATCTTATGGCATCTCAGAGATATGTGCAAGGTGTCCTTTTGCCTCAGTGTCACCCATGTCACTATCCAATTCTAATAGATGTGTAAGAGTGTTTTTTAGTGTAGTGGAGCAGTAGGAGGTTGGAGAGGTGACAGTAGCTGACGTCACAGTGCTGTTATTTTTATCATTTAGTTTGCATACATTCTATGACTTCAGTTCAGTGACCAAAACTACTGGGTTAAACTTAGGAAAGATCAAAGTCTGAGATAAAATACACTCGTTCACAACATTAGGCACATGTTCCAAGCCAAGCCTCTCATTGCCTGGAAAGGAGTAATGACACCAGCTGAGAAAATTTGGCTTCGGTCTGTCTCAGGGTAATTTGTAGGTCACTGCAAAATTATGGTAGAGCTTGATTTTTATGCTGCCTTATTTCCACACAGAGCATATGTAATTGGCCAACGTAATTGTCAGCATACTTGTGCACTGGTGTCACTCTTCCCCAGATAAATGCTAGTTTGTATGCCATGATCTTGTGTTTCTTTATGCTCTTCAAATAATGGCGACTGAAACAGAGCAGATCAGTTTGGACTTTAACCAATAACTGTTGAAGAACAGGTACTTTTAATGACATTATTGTAACACAGAAAAGAGACAGAACATTACAACCCGCTAAGTGGAGACACAGATTGGTAGAGGTGTGAAAAACACGTCTCCACACTAGATGTAAGTTGCATATGTTGGTAAACAGGCCACCACTCATTTGAATGAGCATTCTCCCCTTCCCCATTAACTGTTTTACAGTTTTCTTTGCAATGGGAAACAACCGAGCAGCAACCTACCACACTAATAAAATGTCGAGTTTTGTGGAGGATTTGGATGGTATAGCAAGGCTTTTTGGTGAATTATCGATTTTAATGACAGTGCTCATCTCCCTGAATATGAATGTTTCACAACCCATAACTATGTAGAGTTAACACCAAAGCCACATTCTTTGCATAGCCCCGCCTACAACAACTGTGATTGGTTTAAAGTGTTACAAAACAAGTCTGAGGTTTTGTCTGAAATCATCCACTCACTCCCTGCTCACTATCTAGTGAACTATGCAGTGAAGTCTGTAGGGAGCACCTCGGCACACTAACATTTCGGACACTATTTGAGCTCTTAATTATGTCGCTCGCTAGCCGCGATTTGTGCCGTAGCAGCGTAGAGCAAACACATCAAATTCACAGTTTATTGCAAAACTAAAAAAAAAGAAATAACAAAACATAAATGGGAAATGACTTTTCAATGACAGGTTTTCGTCTGGTTTGCATTTCCTTTCATGCAATGCTTGATGGTCCATGTTGCTTGGTTACTGACCATTAGCTGTGCACTACTGTACATTGTGGGAAATTCTGAGCGCACTATATAGGGTGTAACATTTGTAACTTAACATTTAACTACACCCTATGCAGATAGTGGATGATTCTGGACACAGCCAGAGTTTTATTCCCCTATAGGGAAATGATGGTGTGGTACAGACAGACCATTCTGTTCTACAGAAGAGGCGCGCAAAGTGAGTTTATGAAAACAGAATGTGATTACAATGGCAGAATACTGGCTCTTGTGTTTGCCTATTACATCTTACATTGTATTCCATGGAGGCATTGTCTTTGCACAAATCAACTTACTACTACTAAGCAGATTTCTCACAATTGTTATGCTCGGCATTGATGGTTACATTTCCTGGGTGTAGAATACAGTTTATCTATAGATTCAACACTGAAGTATAAATGAAGCTTGAAGAGGTTCCACTGTGTTAACATGTAATGCCGAGTTGTGGTGAGATCATGCTCACTGCTCAGCTGGACGCTCTGCATGCATGGCTCATGTCTGGATCATTTGGTTCACTTTTGTAACTGTTTTGATCATTACAAACAAACACTATGCATTCTTTATTCATTTTAAAGACATCAAATTATTGAAAAGAATTGTTGTTTGCAGCTTTACAGAGAAGTTTCCATCAGAGCATGTTTGACAGCTGTTAGATGTCTTTTTTTTTATAGCAAGACATTAACAGTCGGCAAGAAAACCACTGATACAGCAAGAAGATAGACAAAGGAAACAACTAAAAACAAACATAAAAGAAACACATGACACAGAAAAAAGAAATAAAAGCAAAGAGAAAACAATAACCGTTTACCTTTTATTAATCATTTCATATAATATATCTGGAAAAATGAATTTAATTCACGGCTTACATTTGGCAAAGTTTAGCAGACTGAAGTAGAAAATTATTACATAACACTTGGAAAGCTGTTTAAAGTGTCTGAAACTGCATCCTGTTTACCATTTAGTGCACGATGTTTACTGTAAGTCGTTGTATTTGAGTGTTTGAATGTTACTTATTGATGCAAAATTTACATATAGCACAAGAAAAATGTCCAACAATGCAACAGAAAAATGATTGCCCATAGTAACAATACTGTTTTCTACCAATCCCACAATGCAATAAAACACATTCTATTGATGCGAAAATGTCCATTGTGACTTTGCATCTGTGAGTAATGACATGATTAAATGTTCAAAATCATCTCCGTTTATCACTGACTGTAAACTATTGCCCATTGCATAGGATTGATATGCATGAGAGCACTAATCCTCCACCTCTGTGCGTCATCTCATATAAACTGCTTCCACTTCCACCAGCAGGTTTTCAAACATGTAGAAATGTCTGTTTTTTGTGCACATTTTAATGACTTTAATTCTTTCAGCTCGTGTAAGAGAATTCCCTAATTTCACAAATTACCCAATAATTATTTGACCCCCTGTGCCAATTACAGCTGTATTGATGAAGACTCCAGATGTGCCATCCTAATTATTAACAGGGTAATTACACAGTCCCACGTGCTCGCGAGGAGGTTTCACCTGTTTCGAGCTGTGTGTATCAGCGACAGCCTGCTTTACAGCAGCCTATGAAACTGATGCGGCTGTCGGCTTCAATTAACGACACAACGTCTTGGATCAGGGGAGTGAGACTGGCCTGGGGAAGGGGCAAAAGAGGAAAAGAGGGTCAAAGGAAGGAAAGTTGCGGCCTGGGTGCAAAAGGGCGGCAGCTGAGGGGATGGGAGAGGCCAGAGGGTGATGTGCTGGTGTGAGAAGGTTGAGAGAGAGGCCACGGATGAGTGAACATTTAGGGAGAAGAGCTTAGTTACACATAAAAAAAATAAATTAAAAAGGCAGAAAAGCAGGCCAGCTGAGGATGACCTGTTACAGAAAAGATGTCCGTATGGTTCAGCTTCCATATCAGCTCTTATAGAGACATAATAAATAGATCTATTAAGCTGTATCCTTGTTTCTATACCCCCAGTTTGCCAGGAAATGTGAGAGGAAATGATCCATAGTGGCTGAGAAAAGCCCACAAGATATACATAAATCAGAGAGATTCCTCCATTGAAATCAAACAATGCCAAATAGAATATTAGGTGGGAAAAGCTATTAAAATATAATGATGTATTGCTTGTTTGATTAATTATGCAATAATGTTGCATCCTCTTTGGGTGAATGTAGTGGGAAAAAAACACAGAGTTTACATCATATTGTGCCAAAAGTTTCTGGAATTCACAAAAAAGATGCAGCATTTTAATAGTCACGACTATTGACAGAGATCATGACACAAAACTGTACAAAGCAAAACACTAAACTTCTGTTTTATTGCTTGTGTGTGTGTGTGTGTGTGTGTGTGTGTGTGTGTGTGTGTGTGTGTGTGTGTGTGCACGCGCATATGCGCTGCTGGGGCTGCATTCATGAATGCCTGCCAGGCCAGAGTGCTGAGGTTTAGTGCGGATGCAGATCTGACAAGACAGATTAATCTGAGAAAATAAAAAAAGGGAAAAAAAAAATGTCCTTTCTAATGTTTACACCCGCTGCGTGCCCATATTAATTACAGACACACACAGGAAGTACAAATCCAGAGACAATGTAGTCATTTGTCTCCCTGAACACACACATACTGACACGCACACACACACACACACACACACACACACGCACGCATGCACACACACTCCAGAGAAGATAGCACCATGCTAATGTGACATCTCTTGGTGCCTCGGGGTTGTGGATGAGATTATACCCGTGTGTGTATGTGTGGAAGTCATATGGCAGGAGGTTCATTACTGCCTTATGACAGTGTGAGGCCACGCGGCAAAGAGCATCTCACCGGGACGTCACCAGCATGCTGGGAGCTCAGCCTGAGGGGAAACACACCCAGTATGGAAGCTGCATCCTTAACAGCAGACGCACAGCACAAACATGAAAGCGTAAATCTGAACACAAATACACAGTTTATTTCACACCTGCTGTTTTTCCACTGTAAATTTGTATACATTATTAACGCCCCCTGTATTATTAAGTCTCTTCGCTGAGTCGAGACACACCTGCAGATGAATAGTTTTGGTTAAGTGACTTGAAATGATTAAATTCAAACAGCTTTTTTTTTTTTTTAAATATATATAATTATTAAAACTGTAAATCTCATTCTACTGCTTAACTCACGCATCAGCATGAAGTCTCAATCATGAAGAAATGAAAGGAAATCTCCTCAGATCTCCTTCTTCATGTTGCTGCTTTATTATTTTCCAGTTTTAAAGTGGAAAAAAAAAAAAAAAAAGTAGGAAAAAAACAGCTCCTATATTTGAATTGACTGAATTTATCTGTATAGCCGAGTCAGAGCTTTGGGATTATGTGGTGTTGGAGAGCTGAACTCCACTGGAGTTGGGTTGAGGTGTGTGTGTGTGTGTGTGTGTGTGTGTGTGTTTGTGTGTGTGTGTGCGTGTGTGTTTGTGTGTGTGTGATTGAGTGCTGGGCCAGAGTGCAGCGAGACACAGGTGTATTAAATTGGGTCAGCGTTTTCATTTCCCAGGGTGAACACACATTCACAGATACACACTAACAGAATTGTGCTGCTTCAAAGTGAACTCTGACACAAACACACCTGCACATGCTATGCATAAGAATACACACACACTGATACAGTATGCGTGCATGCCCACCCTTCCCAGATAAGTAGGATTAGGAGTTATTTTTGCATCCAGACAAAGATTCTCAGCGTGAATCAGACAGAAGAAGAGGAAGGGAGGTTTGATATTTCTTTTGGTTTTTTTGGGGGGTTTTGCCTCCGTTTGTGACTGTGTTTGTGTTTATGTATGAGTGTGCGGAAATAATGTTTACATGGCTCATGTGTCCAGGGTTCAAACGGCAGGAGGGGCGAGTCAAAGGAAGGTCAACTCCCTTCAAAGAGGCCCGAGCTTCTGTAAAAGAAAGCAAAGTCTGAAGTGTTCGCACTTGTGTGTCTGCTCTGTTTTTGTGGCAGCCGCTTTTCCTGATGTTCACCTTCACATGACTGAACTCTGTTTTGAAATCATGAAAGCCATTCTGTAACAGCAGCAACAATAGCGGAAAGCAGTGAGAACAAACAGTACAGTGAAGCTTAACAAAAGGCGGAGAAGCAATAAAAGATATCCTCGGAGAGATTTAATGCAGTGCGGAGCTACCTTGTATGCTGCCATACAGGCAAAACGCCAACCTGTTTTCTACAAGCTCATTGACCAAGCGTTTGATTCCACATCACTGAACTGGATTGGAGCACCTCTACCAGACAGCTAATACACATGTCTGCCACAACGTTAAAACCACCTCACTGACTAACACCTGGCAGCACATCCTTAAGGCCCGGTCAGGCTTTCCATGTCTGTAGGGGTACATATGACATAAATTCCTTCATCTACCCAAATCAGTGAGTGTCCGGACTGTCTGCCATATTAGTGACAATGTGGACAGTACACACAGGCGCCAACTGCACATGTGCCAACTAATGGTGCTTAAAGCAAGTCTTTGGTCTGAGGAGTGACTGTGCAAGGAGGCTGTCAGCCACCCACACTTTTATAATTCAATCATGAACAGAATTGTGATTGAAGTAGTCGCTACAGGAGGTGCTTTCATTTGCTTTCCATTGATTGAGCTCAGACAAAGTAAGAAGTTCTGAATTCTCCAGAAATCCTGTGCTTTGTCCGCCTACTGTGTTGGCACACCTCAGGAATATTGGCGCAGTGCTACAGTGTAATCTGTAAGTAGCTGCTATGTCCTATAAAAACTACCCGTGTATTTTTTCTGTGTTTTGATGTGAGGGCCAATGTGTGCAGAAAGATGGGGCTCGACTGTAATATGAACAAAGCTGTGTGTGTGTCCACTGTCCAGCTATCGGCTAACCAAAATAGATGCAAAAAGCACAAATTTCCCATTAGGGTTCTTTAGGTTGTCAAGTTGGAGCCAAATGGATTGGACTTATTCCAGCACTTCCCTTGGATGTGCAAAATCCAGGAAGTTTAGAGTCCAGGTCAATGCCTTGGGCTCTTTATCATGTTCTTAAAGCTGCAGTTTTTGAAACGTCGTAGGATGCATTGTCTGCACTGTAGTTGGGAAATACAGTCACCGTGGGGAGTTTGATCTAGAACAATGTTTAAGTGGGCGGCAGGTGTCAAAGTAGCATCTCCGTGAATGCCAGGACCTAAGATTTCCCAGCAGAACATTGCATTTTAATGAGATGATCAATGTATTCATTCTAGTTCAATATTAATTAACTTTAAAATTCCTGAGCTGTGATCCTTGTAGACTGCTTAAGGCCTTAGTATTTTGCGGAGCCTCAAAACTGAAAAAAACTAAATCCTGTTTTTGGAGCATGACTATGTGTCCCCAGTGTTTTCAGAGACCCACCCACAAAACGTAATGAAAGACCATCATGCAGTTTCCCTCCTTTCTCCACAGATCGGAAAGTTTGCCTCTGAAGAAATTATTCAGGTTTGCAGCTTGTTGTGATGTCACAACAGGTAAGCCCCGCCCACATCTGGACCGTCCTCCTTCTCCTCCTTTGGGCTTCACTCTGCCAATCACACGTGGCATTAATAACTCGGTTGGATGTTATGCTACAAACACTAAAACAGTGTTTCTGAAACAAGGCAAAAATGAAAAGAGGTGCAGTATTGTGAGCGGCGACTGGACATACACAGTCTGGAAACATTAAGAGACTTACATTAACTTGTTTAAAAAGAGTATAATATGGGACCTATAAGATAAGATAGGATTGAACTTTATTTATCCTGAGTAAAATTCTTGTGGCAGATGTTGCTCAGAAAATAACTTGAGAATAAATGCAGTGCCTCATGGAAAAGCAGTAAGATATAATAATGATACATAACTGAAATTAAAGTAGGTAAACTAAAATGAGACAAAAATAGAAAAGTAATGCTTGTAATGACCTATATAGTTCAGTAACATTACAACATTACATCATTATATCAAAATGAAATATTGGACATGAAATTGAAATATTGCAACACAATGAAATTGATTTTGCACAAACTATTGAAAAAAGTCAAACTGCAGATTGTTGTCCACAATACTGAGCAGTTTTCTCAGCATCCTCCACCACAGACTCCAGCTCCTTTTCCCTATAGGACAGAAACCAGCTTTCCAGATGAGCTTGTTGACCCTGCTGCACACAATACATCCCTGCTTTGCTATCTATTAAACCGGCAAAAACAAATTTAACGTGGACCATACGTCTTCCTCGCATCACACAATTTGACACATCATAGCAGGAAAAGCAGAGGTGTAGCTAATCTCATTAGCTGCTGCATTCAGCTTCACAGTACCACCATTCAATATTGTACATTCTGGCTTGGCAGCACGGGGAAGGAGATGCAGGCAGATATGTGCGTATTAAACACTGGAAAACATCCAATTTAAGACTCAAGAGCAGCTTAGGCACCTATTTTAATAGTGGTAGTACAACTGGAGTCAGCACAGTCTCAGTGACTTACATTTAAATGTTAAATATTTAAGATTTTAAAACATCCCCACAATGCTGATTCTACTATGTTCATTTCCTGTATGAATGCTATGTTAGACTTTGTTTTTTCATGTTATTTGTTTGGCCTACAGGCCAGAATCACTGGATTGTCTCTAGAGTAATGCAATCAGAGCGTTGTAATGAACTCTGCTAGACTGGAACCAGAAACAACAAAAAGCATCATAAAGGAACTGCAGCTTGTTCTTCATCGTCACCTTGGTGTTGTCTCAGGACCACAATAATATGGATTAGATGGTTACCAAGAGTCATTAACCACTAAAAGGCAAACTGCTGGTGCTCAGAATCTGAGGTTACACATCATCCGCTGGGTTGAAGCCACCAGGACAGTTAGGAACTCTCAGCATTCAGCTGTGGTGATTACCACTTGCACAACGCTCCCAAAGGTGCTTAGTTCTATTTCCTGAAAGGGGAGAGGCTTCTTCTGAAAGATATTTCACCTGCTGACACTTAAATTGACTCCACTTCTTATTATCTCAGACTGCTGATGCCCGATGATTCACCGTGTTGACACATCTCCTCAATCACAGAAAAGTTCGCTGGCAGCAAAAAGTCCCGTACATGCATTTACCACAGTTGTGGCTGACACAACCTGTTATTTTCTGGTCCACCACCACAACTTACATTTACAGTAAATCCAACCTGACATGAATGTGGCATGCAGTATGTCACAAGTGGGTTTTTTTAGTTATTAAACTGTTGTGATGGAGGAGAGGAGGGGAGGGGACATGCAGTCAGCAGGGACAGACGGTGACAGATCGGACAGATGAAATGACACACACACACACACACACACACACACACACACACACACACACACAGGCAGACACACACCTGTTAGACATTCTCTGTCAGCATTAGGTGACACAGCAGGCCCGCAGTATTCACACCTGTCTAGATCGCTCAGCGCAGAAACAGAGCAAAGCAGCGGGGCAGCCTGCTAGATTGCTGAGGAAGATTCATCATTTGGTCCGAGCTGGAACGATGTGACAGATGATTTGATTTTTATAGTGACATTTGCGTGTCGGCGTGCCTGCGACCCACCCATCGACTAGCAGCTGACCTGTCTTATTCGACGCGGTTACTGGCAAATAACAATAAAATCTTCAGTTGAAGTCTGACATTTGAACCCGGAGATCATGTGACATGTCCTCCAGAGCTTTTCCTGGAAAGATAGACGACATGGTCGCATGTGTTTTACAGTACCGAATGATGGATATCCAAAACAGACAGAAATGATACTGATCCCTCCCTGTCTCAACATAAATAAACCCCATGCTGCTGTTCTGTGGGTCTCTCTCTCTCTCAGCGAAGGCCGATTGACACTCCAGATCCAGCTGCTAGACGATGTCACTTGGCACAGGTGCCCAAAGAACGATAGAGTTTCATTCATCCATTTGGGCTTGAAACCTGCAACAACTGTGCCCTCAAAAAAACAGAAAAAAACAACTCGCCGCATGCACACACACCGCCAGCACGGGAGAGAAAACAGCTGCACTCTGATGAATGCCCTATATTCATTCCACAGGAAGCCGGTTCATCTGTCACCACTGATGCAACCCTTCCACTCTACCCATTCAAACACACACATGCGCACACACTAACTCCAGTTCTCTTTCTCTGATTATACTCCCAGCTGGTCTCTGCGACAAATGCTCCTTTGATGCATCTTCCCGGGGGCCAAAGCCACCATCATGCACCCTCCTCCTCCTCCTCCTCCTCCTCCTCCCTTCCACTTCTCGGCTCTTTCTAGCTCCCCACTTCCTGCATGACATTAAAGTCACTTCCAGCAGCCCCTCGTGAACCGTTACTCCCCACTGTCCTATTCAGCGGCAGCTCTGTCCTCCAGCAAGAGGATGAGCGAATGAGAGAGAGGAAAAATGTTGTTTGGATTTTTCCCGCAGAGATGCCAGTTTGAGCTGGAATGAGACGTCCACTTCAGACCAATGGGTTTTTTGGCACTGCGTAAAATAAAGAAGTGAGAATCTGAGCTGGCGAGCTTCACCTTCAGACAGGTCGCAAGTCATCTGGAAGCCGTAAAAACTGTATATGGGTTTGACAGAGTGTTAATAACCCACTGAAGAGGCAGCTGACTTTGTTTTGGTTGCAGGTTTCTGTGGTTCCTGCAGATGCATTTAGACGTACTACCTCGGTAGCACAGAGTTGGTGTGATATGTTCGATTGCAGACGAACATCTCCCACTGGTGCCACAAAGTAAGAAAATCAAATTGGAGGGACTCTTTGTTTGTGTTGATGAATTTGATTTTACAAATGAGCTGATTGCATACAGAAACGTGGCTTCACATCCAGTTGGCGTTTATGCAGAATGAGAAAAATTCGGAGCAGGAACCAGATTAAGGTGTAAGTATACGTACCGTTAGTCATTCTGTTGATGGGATCATGCTTCTGTTTTCAGCCTCCAGCCTTGACAAAGATGTTATTCAGATGGCACCAGCAGTAGTGGAGATGTACTTGGGTCCATTTCACAAAGCAGGGTCAGTGAAAACTCTGAGTCTGTTCACCCTGAAATGAGGAAAACGCCCTCATTTCAGGGTGAACAGTTTTCACTGACCCTGCTTTGTGAAACGGAGCCCAGGTTAGCACGTCTCTGATCTTTTTTTAAATAGTAGACATTGTTGACAAGATGCTATTTTGGAAATAATCTGTAAAGTTTTGCCACAATTATGGATGTAAAAGAGTTGTTTAGTTGAGTTGGATGTTAACGAGCTCGGCCCTCCATGGCTGAAATATTTACATTTTTGCTTTCGACCTTTTCAAAATAAAGCATGTTTTCAAGCAATATCTAATGTATTCGACACCAGCTGAGCCTGCACACCTGATGAATGTGATAAATGCCCATATATAATTTTTATTACACCAGTTACATCAGCATTTCATATTTGTATGATTTTGCTATGGGCTGTGCATGAAGAAATCTTTTATTTACCCTGAAGTCATGTAAAGACAAGTTAGACACCTTTATACCTCATTAATGTGCAGCATTACAAATCCAGACACTGAGTTTTAATTTGAAAAAGGGTGGCGCTGTGTAAAAACCACTTCAAACACCCATCACAGGTCCAAAGCACATGGAAGTCTGCTGTATTCAGCTAAGTTGCTTCGAGACCCCAAAGTAAAGAATCATTTTCTGTCACACCAAAAACTGCTTTTAAAGAAAGTGGTTTTTCAAAATTAACAGTCAGAAGAATTGTTGATGGTATAAACAAAATTAAAAATGCTTTTTGAGCTGTAAATCAGGCCATTGGGCTTCCAGGAACTCTGGACAAAAAAGAACACTGGGGACAAACAGAGAACACAAAACCCTGGGATCAGTTCTTCTTTGCAAACGGAAGCATAACATTGAATTTAAACATCCAGTATAAGAACACTGGCATTCTTGAATTAGTTTTGACTGATGGTCACATGACATTTCATGCCCGAAACACAGCTATTTAAACACTTATCAGGAAGCATGTAAACTCCACATGTGGCTCATTCAGTACATGTAGCTTTTAGTTTGTGGTTGATCTCTGTGATGAGTTCGCTCTGTGCAGCAACGACAAGATGACACATCACTCTGCATAGACCCGCCTCTAAACAGCGTCGGTGCTCAGTCTGCAGTAGAATTTGCAACTTTCACCCTGATGCCAAATCCTTGTCATCCGTCATGCAGGGCTGCAAGAGGTGAAAGGGACCGACTGGAAGTGAAACAGGAGGATTTATGTACCAGTTGTTCATCAGCACAGATGTCAAAAGCGCGTCTAAAGGCAACAATGACTCCACTGAATGCCGTCTCCGGGCAGAAAGCTTTAACTATGTGACCCTCTCAGAAGGTTGACATTTCACATTCACAGAGCAACAACATCAGATGAAAATCCACGAGAGGGCTTGATCCCACTTTAAGGGTTTAGGCCAGAGTTTTTTCCTTTTTTTCCCCCCAGTGTTGAACTTTCTTTTTTTTTTCCACCCTGCAAATGTGCCGCACCTACCTTCAACATCCCAAAGTCACAGCAGCAAATCCAGAGAAATGACGTCACCGATAAAGAGCGCAGAAGCAAAAGGAACCAGTCCAGGTAGAGCAGTCAGAGGGAAGCTTGTAAATATGGTTCTTTATTGCACACATGACATTTGTTTTCCTTTTTCTTTTCTTTTCTTTCTTTTTTTTTTTTTTTTGGTGTGAGCAACAAAAACTGGCATTACATGTTTTACACCCTATTCAAAATTCTCAGTCTAACCTTCTATAAAATCAAGGTAACACAAAACAAAATAAAGACTACTTCACATAAAAACTTACAACTCCACAAAGATCTCACAGATATTAGTGCACCACTATATGGATGAGGAACTTACAATATAATATCATTCTAGTATAATTTTAGGAGAAAAAAAAAAGCTTTTAACTTTTAAATGAATATTTATCACTGTCAAACAAAAGAAGAAAAAAAAAAAAAAAGCAAAACCAAAAAAAACCCCCAAAAAACACAAAAAATCCAGTGGGGCTAAAAATGTTCTCATTCTGTATTTTGGTAGCTTTTGCCCTTTAACCACCTGAGTGCTACATCGCTGAGATCAATACTGATTTGTTAACCTGCCGTTTAACTCATTGGAGGAATGTTTGTTAAACAGAAGAAAAAATAAAAATAAAAAAATAATAAAAAGATTGACAGGTGAAAAGGTAGTTAGTAGATAAATACACTGAATGCCTTGCGACAGATTTGGAAAGGCACTGAGAGCCAGAGAAGGCAGCAGTATGCAAACAGCCACTTCCTGCATACTGTGGTCCAATCAGAAAGAAAAGTTCTCAGTGGATCAAATCAAAAACAGGACCCATTAAGCCAAAGTTTAATGGTGGGAAAACATCTTGTGACCAAATTCCCTATGATTTGGTCAAACTTTGCCAGTTTAATAGAATATGTACATTGTGCTGGGAAACAAAAACAGAAAAAAAAAAGGAGAAGCTCGGGCATTTAGTTTTTTTTGTGCTCAACAAAAAAGCTGTTGGCGAGATAAAGGGAGACAGAAAATTGGCACTTGAATGATAACAGTATAAAAATATATAATTTCCCAATCTGAGAAAAAAGGCACTTTTTTTTTTCCCCCAAACTCACAGCTGCAATATTTTAGGCAGTGTTTGTAGTACATTGTGCTTCGGAAAATAGCTTCACTGCCGTTTTCATCAGCTCTTTTTTTTAGTTTTTTATTTTTATTTTTTTAAGAGCGAGACACTGAAAACCTCTCCGACATAAAAGGCAAGACTTGTGACAGCACAAATACACGGACTGGACGGATTCTTAGCTCAGGTTGCTCATTATGGCACAGAGGAGCCAATCAAAAGGCCAATGCTTGATGATTATTAAATAAAAAAAGCTTACGCCTAACATCATAAAATGTTAAAAAAAAACAAAAACAAAACAACAGTTTGGCTGCCTGTAATCCAATCTCTGCCTCTACTTGCTGGCGTACAAGCAGGTGTTAGCGAAAAACACCTGTTATCAGATCAAAGACACAAAATGTTAATTTCAGAGAGAAGAGAAATGTTAAGTTTGATGTTAGACACTTTTAATCTGTGTTCTTTGCTCGTTGAGACATGAAAAGAATTGCAGCAGTTAAGGCCGAGTTGTTGTGCAGATTTATAAAAAAGAAAAAAAAAAAAGGAGGGAAAAAAACCAAAAACAAATCTGGAGGCACCACTCAGTGGGTTAAAGTAATAATCAGGATTAATGAAGTTAATCTTTTGCTTGCGTGTCAGCGTCAATACCTCGAATTAGTGGAAGAGAGAAGAAAGCTGAATAGGGAGAAGAAAGCTGAATGAACCCAGGGACGAGTGCACTGACACAGTAGGAGGATGAACACTGGCAGTGATTCAGACAAAAAAAAAAATCTCCCCCAAAACAATAAATACTGGCGAGCTGAAAGCCATATCAGCATTTTACACTGGAAGAAATAGTGAAGTTGTTTTGATCCCAAAGCTCTTCATATTGGCATGGTGTACTGGTGTGTGTCTAAGCATTATGGATGCTCCCAAATGGCCCAGTATTAGCCGTTATATCAATAAGCTGAATGGGGAGAAGTGTTCACCAAACAGACAACAGCTGGTGATAACTGTAATGCTGCTATCCAGGCATAACAAGCCACGGATGCAAGGGAAGGGGACGACAAAAAACCCCACAACGGACAGCTTTAGACATTCACACAACTGTCATCTAGAAATTCGCCCCGAGTGTCTGTTGTAAATAACTCACCACGTTTATAATATGCGGTGATGAGATGTTCTGCTCTACATATTCACAGTAAAATTAATCCTTCTGAGATGACTAATGTGCAGTATTTATTTATTTATTTATTTTTTGCACAGTTGTGATTAGTCCTGCACTAACTAATGGTAAGAGAAAGGCTGTCTGTGGAAAAATGTTCTCTGTGGGGACCGGGGTTTTTTTTTGTTTTACTTTGAGAGTAACCCGAGTGTACAGACAAATCCATTTAAAATCAGAGTGTGCTTTGTTCAAGAGCTGACCCAGAAGTTAACCAGTGACCTCAAGCAACGTGCAGCTTATTAAACCTCCCTCGCTCGCACCCACCCACCCCCTCTGCAACACTTCCTGCCGTCTCATGGGGGAGGGGTCAGTGACACAGAAGGACAGGACAACTAACAAAAGAGTCGTCTCTAAGGGAGACGACGAGACAACAGCAGCAGTGTTGTAACTGAGCGGGGCGAGTATGAAGAGTGTCAGCAGGTTTTTCTCCAGCACAGAGGTGAGAGTGCGTGAGCGGGAGTGAGCGACGCTTATCAACTCGTGCAGATTCCAGTTAGGGTGTGTGTGTGTGTGTGTGTGTGTGTGTGTGTGTGTGTGTGTGTGTGTGTGTGTGTGCGTGTGTGTGTCAGTGTTTATGTCGTGTCAGTCAGTGGAAATGGTGGCCAGACACTGGTTTTAATTGTGTTAGTCCGTGAACCAGACCAAGGTAATACATTCATGAAACTGGTTAAAAACACAAGACAAAATATCAGCAAGTTAGTAAAATTCTTACTAAGAATGTTTTATTAAAATAAATGCCAAGAGGTTAATAAGAAAAATAACAGCATACACCATGAAAACTAAATGCAAGCATGTAAAAATACTTATGACAAGGAAACTAATAAAGTAGCTAATGAGTTAAACAAGCTGGAAACTGGCAAGAAAATAAAACAAAATATAACAGGGAAAAGGCAACACTCCCAACAAGAGACAGATTTCAAGATGTAAAAGAGAACGGGGTGAGGAAGGGAGGGCCGTTTAAGGGGGAAAAGTTGCAGTGGGATTCATTTAAAAAAAAAAAAAAAAAAGAAAGAAAGAAAGCACTCAGAAACATGATTAATATACATATAAAATGAGATTAGAAAAATACATTATAAACCTGTAACAATGGCTGTTAATTACATTATCATACATGTAGTAGGCAGGCCAGAGAGAATACGGTAGGTATAGAGTCAACCTTTCACCTGATGGACTTATCCAGCCTTTCACAATGACACAGCAAGTTGTAACATTGCAGAGGGAATTTTCTTAATACTGTCAAATGCTGAATAGCCATCTCTTGCTCCACTTTAATATTGCATTTCAATTTAAAATAATAACACTGAAAAAGAAAAATTCATTGACCTTTCGGTGTAACAGCATGATGAAAGAGCTATGAATAGAAAAACAAACTGCCAACGGTTATATTGGATCTAAGAATTCCTCAATTTAATATTATGAGTTTATTTCACCTTCCAGCAATAAACTGTCAGTTGTTTCAATAACTGAAAACTATTTGGCTGTGAAACACAGTTTCATTATCCAGCATTTCATTTGTCCATGATAAATCTCATGATTGTATTGATAGTTTGTTGTCAAACTGACAGTGAGAGACATGGACTGGATGCTTTCAGTTTGCAGCTGTTGAAACAAACGGGCAGAAAGCCAGCGGGACCATGACCCCACTTTTCCTACTCATTCCCTTGAATTCTATGTATTTTTCTCAGCTCATAATCAAAACATGTTCTGGCAGACTACTGGGTTTGCTATTGGCAGTTCAATTTGTTCTAGGAAGTTAGTCACAGTCACCAAAAATCCAGACAATATTTCATATGGTAATATCTAAATAAAAAGAAAACAAAACCTGCTCATACAGCAGAGTAAAGGGCCAGCAAGTAAAGGAAAACAAAAATAAAAATCATTTCAGGAAGACAAAACCATGGCACATATTTTAGCTGGTCAAAACGACTGCTATTCTTTTTGCATAGAATAACTTCGGTAACACCACAATATGGTGGGAGCTACCCTGCTCGACTATTCAGAGCTTTTAACACTAGCCATTCCTCTCTGCGCCGTCTTGGTGGGTGCTGGATATTATTGAACACAACTGGAATACTAGAAAACAGAAACCACTGTTGATAAGGCACTTTGATTTGATCCTTTTAAACTCTCTAGGCGTCCGTCTCAATCTGATCCTCGCTAACTTCCCAAGGGTTATGACTGTTTTGGTCTTCGTCTTCCTTTCCAATCATATTCAAGGTAACACCATTTTTTTTTCTCACCCACTTGGTTTTTCTGTTTACCACTATACTGTTTTAAACCTTTTTTTATTTTGTTTTTTTTTCAGATTTTGTAACTGCAAGTAAAGTATCAAAAGCTAAAATTGCCAAAAATAGATTTTTCAATTTTTTTCTCATCTCCAGCACCCTGTAAAATTATCTATTTTTTGTTCTCTTCTGTATTTGTATATGCAATGACAGATATCTACATTTTTATATATTTATATATATATATTTATATATATATATAAGACGTATGTATAAAGCAATTTGAACAGGCAGGCATGGCTTTCACATCCTATTTTTTTCTTGAGAGAGTTGAACAAAAGATTGTGGGCTCAGAAACTAGACTACGATCACAGGAGGTGTGACACATTGTGGATGCGCTTTTTTTTGGATGGTTTGGCATGTGAAGTTTCATCAGTAATATAATCAAAACAAACAAAAATAAAAGTAACTAATCTTCAGGAAGGCTCCGATTGTGCCGACCTCATGTTCAGGCTAATGTAAAATATTCAACTGGGGTTAAAAATAAAAATGCATTTAAAAAAAAATACAAAACTTGGCCAAATGTCAAGAGAGAAAAAAAAAAGAAAAGAAAAATGAAGAAATAAACACTAGTTTGGCAATGAGGCTGATGAAACAACTTAATTTAGAAGAAGGTTATCATGGCAAAGCATTTATGTACACAACTTCAAAGTGCCCTTCCCCCTAGCAATGTACTGTAATCCAGTAGCATGTTGATTTAGTGTTAATTGCCTGTGTTCACCTCAGAAAATATAGAGCGGTAATGGGTCAGAAAAAATCTAATAAAAATCATCTAACTGACTGGCTGTCTGTTCCAGCTGAAGGCAGGCACCAAAAATTCACACCCTTCCAAACTCTAAAATCACAAAGAGAGCCCTCAATGAGACAGATGCATAATTGCAGATATAATTCACTGGAAACCCTTTGGCTAAATATGCACACTTAATACTTTTTTTTTTTTGTCTTTGTGATCACAGCTCAGCTAACTCATTGAGATATTTTTCTAAATACATCAGGCACTGTATAGTGGATGTAGTGTGGATGGGGGTGTAGCAATGGCCAGTAGCTAATAAGCACTGCTCCAATGTCCCCGAAGCCTCAGCACACCCTACTTTCATTGTAGTATTAATTTAAAAAAACAAAACAAAACACACACACGCACACAAACAAACCCATCAGCCCAAATAGTGAGCTTCCCATCTTGCCCTTCATAATTTCTTAGTTTCTGCAGCCTGCTTTAAACACTAGATTGCGTTTTGTTTTCCAGAGTTAACCACCTGCTGTATTGTGGCTAGTCTATTTAAGCAAAGCTAATTAGTCAAATATGAACAACAGAAAAACCAAAATCAAGTGGAGAAAATGACTCAAAAGAAAAGCATAAAAAAGACAGAAGAAAAAACACATAAATCATAAAAAGCTCCTTTTGCAATCATTTCAGCCATGCTTAAAAAAAACAAAACAAACTGACAGAAAGCTGTTTAGAGGGGCACACCCAGAATGTGTCAGCTCATAATTACATTTTAGAGCTCAACAACTGAACTACATGTGAATAATGACAGAAATTAAACAAGTTAATGCGAGTGTATGTTCTCTTTCCTTCTGTTTCTTTTTCTCTCCCAGTAGGTGGATGTTGGAACAAGGGTGGGAGCAGGTAGGTGCTCTTAAGTAAATACATATTTTGAGTGGGGTGGGGTGGGGTGGGAGTTGGGGGCGTTTGAGTGGGGTTATGTCATTACTCTGAAACCACCAAATGGTTTGCGTCAAATAGATACTGAACTTGATTCATACAAGTGAGGTCACCAAATCAGAGTAAATAAAGGAGGGTGGGTGGGGGTCTTTATTGCTATATAATTCAGTGCAGATTTATGAGTAATACCACAAACACATCCACCCAGTGTATGATTCATGAAGAAAAAGAAAGAGAAAGAATGGGAATTGAACTCAATGAACAGAGGGAAAAAATGAATAATACACAACTTTTGTTGGGTTTTTGTTGTGTTTTCTGTGAAGGTTCTGCGTAGGTTTCTATTTTTTGTCAGAACGTGTTAGGGTAACTGTACGGGCAGGTGCCTCTCTCTCTCTCACTTGCGTCCGAGAGGCTAGCAAAAGGCAATTACCAGTTAACTGATCAGCAGGCAGGCTTGGGGCGGCTCGTCATTGGGTGAAGAGTTCAGAGGTCAGAAGGTCATGTGTTAGTTGCCGGTGGCGGCTAGGTGGTTAGAAACAAAAACAAAACAAACAGAAAAAAAAAGATAGAAAAGATATTAGTGTCAGCAAGAAGAGACTGGAATGACATCATTTTAACAATAAAATGAATGCAATCTCTTATGTTGCCCCCTGCTCCTAATCTCCTTTGCCAATATGAGATGAACCCAGCTAATCTCATTATCATCATGATGTTTTCACATCATGATCCCAACTGCTAAGCTCCGCCCTCAATCAGGTAGCTTGGTGGTTTAATTTAAGCGCACATTGCCCCAGAACCAAAAAAACTGAAGCAGAGAGAGGTCGAACAGACAAACAAAAATCTAGTGTTTTAGTGTCTTTAAAGTTCGAGTGCAAGTTACAAACAGTGTGATTAGTGGTAAGGAGACTGGATAACAATAACTATTGTTACGTGAGGGATAACTGTGACTAGCGTTAAATGTGCAATGAATAGATGAATCGATGTTTTCCGATTCTTTCTCTTTATTTAGCAGTATATTTTTATATAGTATAAATATACACAAAACCATAAATACATTTGATATAAAATGCTCAAATATAAAATGACAGTACCTCATGTACAACTGAAATATTAAAAGTGTATTTTAGCTTTATTTCAATATATTTGCAATACATTGGAGAGAATGCAAGCTACCTCAGCTTATGTCTGTGCGTGTCTATCTTCCATAGAAAAATAAAAATCCAAAATAAATTTAAATTTCAAAGGTGAAATGGTGCCTGGTAGCAGCATGGCTACTTATCTTCTGCCTGCTATCTCTCTCAGATACAGTATAGAAATGCTTCTCCTTTTTCTTTGCTCCTTATGAGCCGAGGAGATAAATCATGTATGGGAACAAGCCTGCCCCATTTTAGGCTCTAATCTCACATCAGAGGAATGTCATTAAACACCTTCAACACTGCCTGCAAAGAACTACCTGCCCTGGCTTCACAGCTGCATAAACCAAAACCTTTTAAGATCACTTTTGCCTGAGCTTTGACATATACACAGTCTACATATATGGTATATGTTAAGTACTAAATGTAAACAAAATGTGCATACCACAATCAACCATTTAGCTGGTGTGTGGATGTATGGGGTAGGAGAGGTGGTAGGGGGGAAGAAAACAAACAAAAAAAATAATACAACACAGACAATGTACAAATTCCCAACTAAGGCATTGAGGCATATTAGGCATAATAATCATTGAAATGCATCAGTCAATAGCAAAGTGTAGCTCAGAGACTAAACTGACCTCTGTCAGCGGTCACAATCCTTTGGTAAGGATGGACCCGCGTGTCATGCCGTCTCACTTTAGTAGCCATTGCACCTAGATTGTAACAGGTCCACAAGGTTAGAAACCATTCACTTTGAGGAGGGGAAAAACAGTCATCTTTTACAGTAACAACATTCACATTTTTAACCATTACCATTTATAATGCTTGGATAATACAACAATACACAGATTAACGTAATACAGATTATAGTACATATACACACCACACAGTTTTTTTTTACATGTAGAAAAATGCAGTAGAAAAAAATAATACACCTTTTTGGAGATTTACTTGGCATTTTAAAATGCATAACTTAAGTACTAAAATTCCACAGTGCTCAGAGTTCTATGGGGGACTCTTTGAAAAGGGGGCAGGTAAAGGGTACAGGCTTCTGGGCTGTCTAGAAAAATAATGTGATTCTTCCTGTGGGATCCAGAGGGGAACTGAGAGAAATTTGTCTCTTTATTTTGAAAGGTGGGGAAATCCAATACAGCTCTGATGGTAATTGAATAGTACCAGACACCACCTGCCTCTCCCTCTCTCCTTCATTTTCTCTTTCCCTCTTTCACCATTTCTCTCCAGGTCAATCTGCTCACTGGTGGCAGAGACTGTCATTTTGCTCCTATATTTGTCACAACTGATTTCTTCCTCCTGCAGTGGTTGATGCCACCTCATATACATGACACAAACAAACTGTTTGTGGATCACAGTATGTTCAAGTATTTAAAAAAAAAATGATGCGTATAGGAATTAAGAAAAACACATCAAGCCTTCCCAAAGGAAGAGGGGGACATGTAAAATAAGTTAAAATATTCAACAAGGATTTCGTTCTGGCATTGTAAAGAGCGGGTTTTGGCTGATGACTATGCAACCAACTAGACTACTCTGAAGTAGCAGATGGCCTGACATTTCCTTATTCTCAGAGAAGCCGATGGTGGCTAGATACAGTAGCGCAGGCAGCCACGCCAAGTCCATGAGTGTGTGTGAGCGTGTTCCACAGAGCCCTGTGTTGCTGAAGGCACCAATCGATAGTGTGAGTAAATAAAATGCACTAAGCTGGTGTAACCCTGCAAGTTAAAGAGAGAAAAGCCAGTCAGCTGCCCCTGTCTGTTCTACACATGACTCCCAGAGGCATCTCAAATACACAGGTCAGCTAAAATCACACTTGTGTCTGCTGCTGCTGTGGACAACATTAGGGGAGTACTGTGTCAAATTAAAGCTGGAAAGCAACTGACAAAGACCTCTGCTGTCTTAGCGAGGGAAACAGCTTTACTTTTTTAACTACAGCCTCAGTATAACATATGGACTACATATCTGACTATTTCTTCAAGAGATGTTCAGTTGTCTCTTTGGTAGCAGATGTGTGGAGCTTAAGCACCATTGAGAAAAAACTTCTAGACCCTCATATTGAGCTGTCCTCCTGACATAGAAGCTAAAGGGAACGTCAGGTATTGGCACAGAGCTCCAGTTCAAGAGGGGTGAAGCTAAAACAATGGAGAGAAGGGAAGGAGGAGAAAAAAGGAAAGACTGGAGGAATTTAATGAACATCCCCAGTGGGAGTGAGAGAGGGACTATCTACAGGCATCAAGGCCTGCCTGCAGAGAACAGCACAGAGAAATGATTTCAAAAGCTGCAGAAATCCAAGGGGATCTGCCGCCAGACTGAATATGCCTCCAGGCCAGTGCATGAAAGGGTTAGAGAGCAGGCTGCGTGTATCTGAGTGTATTTCTTTCAATCTGCCTCATTTCACACTGAGGCAAGTCCTCCTATAGAAACCTTTCAGAAAAGAGGCAATGTAAACCTGAGAGCGCAACTGTTCGACGAGAGTGTAACTAAAACAGTGAAATAACCTCAGTCTAAATTATAAACAGACTTTTCCAATAGCCTAGCCCTCAAAAGGTAATTTTTGTCCCCCTTTGCCATTTTAATATAGTGTCCATATGAGCCACATATATGAGCTGGTCATCCCATCACCAAGAGCTTCACCAACACATCCACCCTGTGAGTTTGTCTTTTTATTTTTATTTTTTTAAATCCTCAGGTGGACACGACATATTTACCTTTCAACAAGTCCTGACTGTGGCTCATGGAAGCCGCGTCCAGCACCCCAGCTCCGGGGTAAAACAAGCTGCCCTCCTGTCCAGGCTGGCTAAAGTTGGCCGCTGTACCTGCTGCACCCATGCTTCCCCAGGCTCTCTTACCTAGAACCCCACTGTGCTCGATGGGGTACTCCAGCAGGGAAGTGGGTGCCAAGGCGTAAGGGTACTCGTAAGGGGTGGTGTAGATAAGCCCGGCATCCGGTGTGGGAGGCACCAGGGTGGGGGTGCCATTGGGCAGCATGGCAGCCATCTGAGTGGGCCGGATGAGGTTCATGATGGGGGCCCCAGCTGGTGTTGGGGGCCGGAGTGCCGGGGGAGGCAACACCTGACCTGTGGGGGCCGCTATGAGGCGGGGGCCCTGAGCGGCTGCTGCTGCCGCTGCAAGAGAGAACGCAAGGGTGGCTGCCATAAGCAAGAGAGTGAAGGACAGGAGAAGAAAGAAATAAAGAGGACAAGAGATAAAGTGTAGTGTGGTTGATCATTACCAAAGAGGAACAGTGAAGGGTGAAAATACAAAGGCGGAAAAGAGGGGAGGGGGACGGGAAGTGAGAGAGAGAGAGGAGAGAAGAGGAGCAAAAGGGAAAATTAGTTCATGCAATGATCATGGTGGTGAACCACAAAGCGACAATCTGTTGCAAAAAAAAAAAAAAAAGGGTCAACATAGCCAAACAAATTTAAAAAAAACCCGTACACCAAAACACAAGAAGCACAAAATACTGCTGTCATTGCAATGCATTTGAAGCATACCAATCACCATAGCAGCTACACATTCATCTACTGGAAATGGCATGGGTGAGGTAAATGACACACATGCCAACAGAAACAGAGCTGTTGACTATACATAGAGGAGGAAGCATTTCTTTTTCTTTACACAAGAAAACATAAACAGAATCTTGAATTTGATATAAAGGTCAGTGTGGTAGCACATAAAACTTGAAGTTGTTAGTAGTTTAGAGAAAATGTTGATCCTCTCCACAGTCAGCAGTCAATTTAGGTTGGATGATAAATAAACATACAAATACAATTTTTGAAGTGGTTATGCGTTAGCACTCGCTATGAGCCGTGCCACAGAAGCTTCCCCAAAGGCGGGTCAGTTTAATCGAGTGCTACTAATACTGCGGTCAGGTGGCGGGCTAGTCCACCATGGCTGCCATTTGAGCAGATGTTAAATAAGAAAAGCTGGAATTCAGTCACTTAAACTTTCATATTATAAATCTGAGCCCAAATGTACAGGGTAAGCCATTATATACGTGGGTTTATAATTACATTTTGAAATATAATTAAGAACCCATTTAAGGTCCAGAGAAAACATGCAAATTCTGGACCAAACTGCTATACAAGTATAATGTGTGGAATGCATATAATTTACTGCTACATTTACAAATATCAGTTGGTGATTACAGAACAAACACTGTAGGTTTGTGATCTCGTGACTGACATGCAGAGTTGCGCAAGTGAAATACAGCAATGTGGTGAAAGTCTGCCAGGAGCAAGTAATACAGACTGATAGCATCTCAATTGCAGGAGAAAGGACGGATGGAGGAATGGCTGAGGAGGAAAGAAATATGGAGAAAAACAGAATAGGAACAGTCCTACTCATGGGTGGAAGACAAATTGAATAGTTTGGAGAGCTTGGGAAACAGGTCTGGTAGTGGTCAGAGATAACATGATGATATGTACAGTTTAGTTCTAACTTGACAAACTTAATGGAGGTAAATAGTGTTAGTTATTGACAAATAATTGTAAAAAATAGGATGTTTTTCTTATATAATTAAGTGTAGTCTATGCAGTTAAAAGATTAGTTATGTATGGTGCAAAACGGATGGATAGTGTAAATTGTGGGTGTGGGTATCTGTGTGTGTTCTCTGCAGTTCACTTACGTGTTTTGACATTATTGTCTCTGTATGTCCCATTTAGGATAGCTAGCTCCATCAGCTGCATCTTCTTCAAATTGTCTTCTCCCTCCGCCTGTGAAAAACAAAAGTTTAATATGCGTTCACAAAAACACACCGCACACTAATTCCACATGAGCTGAGGCCCCTTTTCAGGGCCAATCTACAATGAAACAATCTACATGACAACCATTTCATCTTACCACATGTCTGGATGTTAAAATGCTACAATGGGGCAGCTAAATCACTTGGACATGACACGTCATCTGTTCTCCACAAGCACTAGTTGGATTGGGTTTAGGGAAACAGAGATGGAGATAAGCGAAAGTGCTGTTGTCATGGCAGAGTGCCTTGTTGTTACGAAAATGCTGACAGAGACATTAAGTGTGGGAATGCATATTCATAATCCATATCAGAATGATAATTACTGTAATTTTCCTTGCTCCCTTGTGCGCAATCAAATGCGCCATAACCGCCCTAGCTAATGTCAGTCCTGTCAATTAATGTTTGGATAAATAAATACAAAAGCAGCAGCCACTGTCATTATCGCCAAATTAGGGGACTGAAATTATTCACGGAAAGCAATTAAGATAGCACCCGTCCTCCCACGCACACCCATCCATTCCTCCCCCTTTTCTTTTTACAGCCCCCACCCCCCAAACTCCATATCCCCTGAAGCTACCGAACACTCAATAACCATGACAACACAAAAGCCCCTGCGACTTTCCAGGTTGTACATCATAATTTAAGCAGGGCCTTATGTGAATTACTCTCCAAACTGAAAGGTGCAGAGATGAGTATGTGAAGCCTTGCTGACCTAAGGTCAACCTTAAGTGAACTATTGATTTTCTGTCTTTTGCTGCTATTTAACCGAAGTTAAAATTGTGATGCTTGTTCGCTCCCTACTTCAACTCACAAATACAATGACAGGTGGTTCAAGTACACTCAGCATCTGCATGTCAATAAATCACGTGCACACAGAGTAAGGCAAGCTAGCCTGTTTTTGGTGCCTGTGACAAAAGGAGGAAGGCAAATCCTGAACCTCCTCTGTTTCTTCTTTTCTACCTATGTGCAAAGTCTGTCTCCTGGACTAATTCACAGTTCAACAACAGCCTGCCGCTCCATTCAGAGGCCGATAAGGAAAGAAAAGACGTGGATGGGAAGAGAGAAAGAAAGGAGAGAAGATGAGGGCTCAGAGTTAAGCCTCCCCCGAGACTCCTCTTCAACACAGCCACCAAGAGAGGAAGAGAAAAAGTGACAGAGGCTGGTCTCCCTCGACGAAACATAAGGCAGTGGCGTCAGAGTATACACAGTATTCAGTTGTGTATGTGTGTGTGTGTGCGCAATGTTTAGTGCACCACGGAGCTGCCAATTAATAAAGCAAAGAAATTCTCTCACTACCTACACTGTGCTCTGTCTCTCTCTTCTTTTAATGGGGATGTCTTAAAAAGTACAAAAATCACACCAAATATTTCTGATCTTTTTCTTAAAGAAACAGATCAAGGACCTGTAATATCGTTATGCAAGACACACCCTATACATTCTTTCATTAATCAAAAATTGACAATGTGCACCACAGAGCTGAAATAATGTAATAAAAAAAACAACAACAAAAAAACAACAGCTTTGCATTACAATCAGATTCAGCATTTTTTCATTTTGTTCAAAAAAACATGGTAATATACTACTCTCAATGTAGTATTCCTGACAAAATCAAACCCTAAGCTAAACTTTTCCTTATGAGCAGTACACTTTCTCCTAAATCACACACAACCACACACAAGCTGCTGTTAAATAGTACCAAGCCCTATGTTGTTCCCTCATAATCAGACTTAGAGGTGAGCACAGGACCACTTGACATGCAGCATCAACGCTAACTGAACATGGCCCAGGTCAGTGGCTAACATTGCTAACATGGGCCAATAAGCCCTCTTCAATAGAGAGCGAGGATCACTACTAATTAGATGCTACAATCTCTATGTAAACAACGGCACACATGAATGAACAGGCCCTGAAATAGCTGCCTATCACACCTAAAACAAGGCCAGTTATTGAATCCAATTTCTCATTGCTATTTTGGTTTCCTCCAGTTCCCTGTGATCATCTTTAGTTATTTACATCACAAAGTCAATCAGACCACGACCTCTACAACCTTGTAAAGTTGTTTTTTTTTCAAAAAAAAAAAAAGACTAGAAAAGTGAGAAAGAAGCTTGTCACAATTTACTAATGACTCACACAAGTCAGAACACTTGTTTTTTTTTTCTTTCCTTCTATGTGTATGTCTCCCCAAAAACTGTGTCAGCAGTTCTTTGGAATGGAGCCAATCCGTCGTACCAGACAAAATTGAGAAATGGGGAAAGTAAAGAGAAAAAGCCTGTACAAAATAGGAACATAACTTCACCAGATGAAAACCATGAAGGGGACTATATGCACAATACTTTCAAAGCCTAATCAATTTATTGTGACAACAATAAATCAAACATTTATCTCTGCCTTTGCCACTGCATGTAGAGCTGTACAACAATATCCACTGTGCTAAACCTATACATGTCGCAAGCTTTACCGAACACACAGGCATGCTGCTTCCCAACTATAATTTAAATAAACTAGTAGTCTTCCCTCTCAAATAAAATGCAGGTAGCCTTTGTGAGCATGGCTTATCCCAGCAATATGAGTGCATAGACTCAGATCTTTGGTGTGCATTTGGCTGCACCTAACGACTGACTAACATTTTGAAATCAGACAAAATAATGAGCACATTTGGGGGGTTGTTAGAGGTGAGACTCAATAGGAGAGGAAGATAACGGGGTTGCTGTGTAGCAGGCTGCAGAGCAGGGCAAATGCATGCTGGGATATGAATGTTAGAGCTACTCGTGTGTGTTTGTGTGTGTTGTATAATGATGGATCTGTAGGGTTGTGGGGGTTAAATGGGCGCAAGGGAAGAGGGTGCCACCATCCATCCAATGCTACATTGGTGGCACACTGCCTGTTGAGAGGAGAGACACACAAAATAGAGGGCAGCAAGAGGGGAAGAGCACAGATGCTGCTGCTAGGATGAGGTGTGCGCTGCTATGTGTGAAATGTGTGTATCCTCAGTGGAGGGCTGCTGATACAGCCCCATCTTCTCACTAACACAGTTTGTTAGCTAAAGCCCCCAAACCCCGACAGATCATTTCTGTTTTACATCTGAAACAAGCTCATTTTCCCACATCAAAATACAAATTCCCCCTGCAACATTTCCCTACTTTTCTGTTTTTGTTCTGTGTAATATTCCACTGCTGTTTTGTAAATGTTGGCAATATTAGCGCCGGGGTCTGAGCTACGCAACAGCTAAGATGGCAGATTTAAAATGGCTGCAGATGGGAGCGGTGAGATGAGAAGAAAACCAAAAAGTGACGCTGCTGGAGTGGAGATGGATTGACTTAAATCATGTAGCTCCGGGTTTACTTGGCCAGTTTCCCACCCTAGAAGCACCGCTTAGTTGAATGATGGACAGTGCCAATGAGAGCAGTTAACACTTTAATGTTGCCTTGCTCAAGGTGTCGTGACAATTAACAGACTCCTCAGTCAGCATGCCCAACCCACAATAAAACATTACCTCAGATACAGCGATCACTAGGACCCTTTGCGAGCATGCTTCATGTGTGAGTCTGTAATGATCTGGAAGCTGAAATTCCCAGGAGAAGAATAGCTGCTGGATTACAGAATGAGAGCAATGAGGAAAGGGATGTTTTCTTTTATCATCCCTAACATGCACACATGCGTGTGTGTAACAAACAAACACACCCTCGCGCTCCTGTCCATCAGTGAAAAAGCCACTCAATAAAGCTGCTCTATCCAGAAGAATCAGATTCAATCAATGAGGCCTATTTGTGAAATCAGCAGAGCGGTAAAAGCTATCAGGGACAAGCAAGACAGAGGGAGGAGAAGGAAGATGGGAGTGTGATGAGCTAAAGTAGGTGAGCCGTGTCCCACTGCCTACCTGACAACCCTGCGATGAGGTCACTAGGTGCATACTAAATCACCGTCACACTTGACTCTTTTGTACCTCGTCTTATCAAATCTTACGTCAATATGTTAGATGAATACAACCTGTAGCTAATGCCAGTTACTACAGACAATAGGCTTGTGTTCAATGGAATATAATGCATCTGTGTTTGGATGACAATAAGCAACAGATGAACCGCCTGCACCCCCATTCTCCCCCCTGACACTCTAAGACCAGGCCTTTTCCTATCCATCTCACTCGCAGATAAACACAACAGGCGCCTGGATTAGCTTGGATGAATTTGCTCATGTCTATGGCTGCAACTGAGGGGGAGTTTTTGCTCCTATCTGGCAAGAGTCACAGTCTATGCAGCTCAGCTCAGCTAAGAGCTCAGTTCTGAGAGAGGAAATGATGAGGAGAGAGAGAGAGAGAGAGAGAGAGAGAGAGAGAGAGAGAGAG
>NW_007577779.1:482455-493015 GCF_000690725.1 Stegastes partitus
GAGAGAGAGAGAGAGAGAGAGAGAGAGAGAGAGAGAGAGAGAGAGAGGTGAAACAAAAGAGTACCAGAAGGAGAAAAGGCGCTGCAGAGCAAGAACAAGAGAAAGCGTGAAAGATTGTCTTTGAGTTGGTGGAGAGATGGAGAGATATGTAAGAAAGAGAAAGGGTTAGCTAGAGAATATAAGACAAGAAAAGACAGACAGTGTAGTGAAAGCCAATTTGTCTGCTCTCTAGTGGGCTGACACTGGCTAAGGCCTGCTTTCCTTCCCTGGCCTCACTGCCAGTCATCACAAACAGGCGTATGCACACGTGAGTATACGCACACAACCACACACACACATATCTTAGGCCTTAGCAGGGCCAGGGTCAGGCTCTCTCTAAACTACTCCAATTACCTCAGCAGTAAACACAGCCTGCCCTGGCTGCCTCCTGGGATACAGACAGAGGCAGTATGTGTAGAACTGAAAATGAGAGAGGAGGGGGAAAAATTCAGCAGAGTGGAGCGGAGGAGGTGATATTGGGAGCCTCGGGGTGGGAGGAGTAGATGACTTCATGTACTGGGGTGGAACTGGTAGTGGCGGCAGCTGGTTTTCGCCCCGTTCCCCTCCCTCTTCTCACTCCCTTTTGGTTCCTTCCCAAACTCTAACATCTGGAGGGAAATGATTACTCTTGCCACGCTGCCAAGACGACTTATCAACAATTCCACACTCTCCAGAAGTGGAGAGTTACAGAAGAGGAAGGAATGAGTACTTGTACCAAGCTTCAAAACATCTCCACACTAAATAAATAAGTGACAAGAAGTTTAATCAATTCAAGTCAACCAAAGCAAACTTGGAATCTGGATTGGAGTAAGAAATGAAAACACATGTGCTGTAAACCTGATTCCATGTTTTTGTAGACAAGACCATAAATCAAACTACAGCTCCAGCAAAAAAAAAAAATCCTTACATGCTGCTCATGCAAATCATTTTCACACTATTTTCAAGGACTGCAAGGAAATTAAAATATACATATATACAACCTGCAAAAACATATTAAACTCTTTTTGGTTTTTGATGGAAAGACAATACATAATAAAAACAAACATATAAAACACTATACAAACGTAACATTATCTCTTTTCTTTTAAAACACAAAAACAAAACAAAACGATACAAAAAACAAACAAACAAACAAAAAAACTTGAAGTGTGCTGAAGTAAGTGTTGTATGTCCTTTCTCAAATTCACTGCTGTACTTTCACAGGCAATTTTCTTCCCTTTGCCTTGCTCCTCAGCTTTTGTGAACGTATCTGCCAAGGGAATCAGGCCTCAACTGTATTTTCCTTTTCCCTAAAGACTAACAACGCAATCTCCTGCAACTCTCCTTTCGTACTGTCTTTTACCTTCACAACACTCCTGCAAAGCCTCTTTATTTCTCCTTTACTCCTTTGCGCCCGTCCTCGCTCCCAGACAGCTCTGTTAGCGATGTGCACCATTAGTCATGCTAAACCACCAACACACTAGCTCATTAGCATAGAAGTGAACCTGACTCCAGTCAGATTATTACAAACACATCATGGCTACTCCGCCCCATTACTGTCAATCACACAGCTTACTGAGGTACAGTTGAAAGTGGCACATTACAAAGTCAGAAACTAACTCTTCTGTTAATTCTTCTCTTTCTGCATCATAACAAAGCACATAAGTGTCGAAGCCTCAGACTAAAACTGTTGGCTCCGTTCTGTCTGGTGTAGCACTACTGTGTGCTGAGGGCATTACAATATGTTGTAAAAAATAATAAATAAATAAAACATTTAACTGGCGGAGTATGGTTTACTCCCACAGCTTCTATGGGGTTATCCACAACAGGCCATGTAGGTACGGGTGGCAGACACAGTCTGAGCCCTTGAACTGGCACTGGTTCCTGGATCTATGGGGCTTATAACAGCCTTTTATTGTGCTGGAGAAGAGTGAAGTGGGCAGCCCTGGTGCTTTGTGCTAGCCCCATCAATATCTGCTGACAGACCCATACACAGACTCAGTGCCACCGACAGGAGAACGGGGAGAGAGAGAGAGAAAAAGAGAGTAAAAGAAAATATGTTTTTCTACTAGCTTATTGCACTCTCTAGAACTGAACAAAAAAAAGGAAAGAAAAAAAAATCAGTTTTTCTCTCCCATCAAAAGCATTTCCAATCGTACAAGAGGAAAAAGCTGAGTGAAAATTCTGAGTGATCTTGTTTATCCTTAGAAACTGGGCTGGTATTCCATGTAACATAACAGCATTAAGAGCGGATTAAACTTCATATAAATAACCTAGAAAAATATATACAGATTTAACAACACGATTTAGATGTATTATTAAAGCTTGTTGGCCTGCATGGGGCTTTGACAAACAGATGATGTTCCAGGCTAGGAGCATGAGGGCCCACTATGCTGTACAGCCCAACCAACAGCTGTCTGTGTCTGCTGTCCTCTCACATGATCATCTGTTCCCCGCCTGACAATAAAATTCCCTCTCTTTTCCTTGCCTCTCACATTCCCAATTTACACTTTTAAGCTCTACCTTATTCGTGCACTTCTATTCCATTTCTCCTTCCACTTTCTCCCCACCCCTCCCCTTATCCCTCATTCTACCACACTGCCAGACGCTATATTGTTCTGTCGCTGCGATCCTTTAATGCCATCCAATCGAGCAGGGAATATCTTGAAGGGATTTGGCCAGGGATGATTTGGGAGCTTTAAATACTGCTAGGGGATTTGCATCAGATTCAGAGATCCTGACTTAGAGCTGATCACTGGAGCGTTCTCCTAAAACAGGGATCTAAGGACCTCCTGCAAGATGTGGATTCAAACCTGGAACCCTTTGGGCGGCTGTGCACATACACAGGCCAGCAACTATTTTTTAAGACAATTTCCTTGGGTGCCCTTAGCTTATGCGGCACCATGTAACCTAACAAAGCTGTCAGCATCTTGTCATCTGCAAAGATGCAAGTCTAACTTCAATCAACACACTGTCTAACATTCTCCATATGTGCTCTAAATTTGTCATATCAAAGAGATGGATTGGGGAACAAATCTAGGAGTACATGAAACTGAATCTTCTCTACACTGCAAAGGAGGAACTTTTACTATAATTATTTTTGATGATTTAAACATTGACTAGCTTGCATAGCTATGAGGCACCCTACCAGCTCCTGCAATGCATTGCTGAAAAATACAGTATATTCTATTTTATTTAGTATGTTCGTGTTGCAGATGTTGAGTGCCTGCTCTGCTAAGATAAAAACACTGGGATTGCAACAAAGCTTTTCGAACAACAAAAAAAAGACAACCCAACCCAAGTTCCACCATGGGACAACCAGTCAGCAACAGACAGTGAACATCACCACCAACAAACAAAAAGAGTGTGACAGAGAGAAGATGGAGTCTCAGATGTACAAAGCAAATGAACCCAAGTGAGTCAAAAAGAAAAGAAAAAAACTGAAGGAAAACCTATTCAAGACACCATGGAGGGAAAAAAGAAAGCCATCAGTCCAGAGCCGGCTGGTGGAACTGAAGACAGAGAATGGAGTTTGAAATGACTTGAGCAATGGCTGGCAAAGCAAGGCATCACAGACTGTAGAAGCTGAATTTGATGGGCAGCCTTTGGGCTCTCTAAACGCTGAGCTCTACACAATCCTATTTTCCTTCCTAAACACTGGGACACACTGTCGCTGGAGAGGCAGAGATGAAAGCACTATGTGTGTGTGTTTGTATGTGCGTTCCCACTTCACAGATGTTGAAGTTTGGCCCTACTATGGGCCCCGGGGAAGTTCAGAAACTACTGTGGGTGGACAATGTATAAAGTGGTGTATGAGAGAGACGAAGTGGCAGAGAGACAATGTGCACGTCTCAATCAGCGTTGAGTCTTTGGAGACAGAGTTCTAACAGCAACTCCCCTATAATCGACCCACAGGCATATGCACACTTCTGCATTTCCTTGCTTCTCAGTAAAGGGATTAAGGGGACCTTCAAAGAGAGGCAGAGAGATTGGCCAGGGGCCTACAGGGTCCCTCTCCTCGCCACTGGAGTACTAGGGCAGATTAAAACTGCCCGGGCCTCTCAGCCTGCCTTGTTACCTGCCTTCTCTTCCTGCGTAGCATATTAGAAAACTTGAAAACTCCCCTGGAGAAGCCAAGCAGAACCAGGTGGATTAGGAAGGAGGTTATTTTACAATGATGTGAGGGACCTGGGTGATTAGGGACTGAAGTGCATGTGTATGACTGAAATTAAAAGGACAGTCCAAGTGGGCAAAGCAATTTTGTAAGTGGTACAGCGGGGCCTATATACAAAGAATGCACCTTCACTAGGGGACTGTGGTGGACTTAAAAATCTACACGAATGAGACAGGAGAAGAAACAAGACTAACTCCCTCTACAGAGAAGAAATTAATAAAATGGATTAGCAACAGGATGATGTTTCAAGGAGAAATAAGAGAAGGAAGAACTCAAGAGAGTTCGTAAGCGAGAACGTGCTAATTGCAGCGTGATGAGGTTGAGGTTGGGTTCAGGACCATGGATGATGAGCCATCACAGATAATAATTGACTTAACACCACTCCTCTTCAGGTATGTTATTTAGATTGCATAGTGGTTAATTGTGGACCAATTATTCACTGTTGCAAATTTTAAGGATTAAGAATCTATTCTTCTCTCTTTTACATATGATATAATTCGTAGAACGCACATGCATGCTGCTGCATTTTCCTCTTTCTTCCTCACCAATGAGTTGGGGGATAACAGAGGGATATAACAAGTGAGAGAAGGTGAGGAAGAAGATGAAACATGTCATTCAGCGCAGATGTTATTGCAATCTGAATCTTCTCCATGCCTTGGATTTTTACCACTTCCTGCTGCTGGCTCCGTGAGCAGACTGATAAAGGGAACAGCAGGGAAAGTGGAATTCAAAGTCGCACAGCCATACTTCTTGTTCTTATGTCACCATGTGCATGCAAGCGCACATTTCTGAAGTACAAACTCCAACAACAACCCATGAACTGACTATAGGTGTGCCTCTAGGTAGATGTTCACACACATGAAATTCTAAGTGCATTTTTTTACACTTAGCTTGAACACAGAGCTGTTAACTGGTGAAATGTTAAAGGCTGCAACCGTTTCAAAACTGTGTAGTTCAGCAGCTTTATACAACCAATAATGTCTAAGTAAAGTTATGAAAATGTGTTTTGAAGCCTGTACAATCTTCTCAACAGAAAAATGGTTGTGCTAGAATTGCTAGAATGACACAAATCACGGTTTGCTACATGCACCAGTTTTGAGGTCATGTGAGGTCATGGGTCTTTAGAATTTGGTACACCAAAAACAAAAATACACAACAATAAACTGCTTCTTTTTTTAATTTTACATTTTTGTTTTTATCAAACACTAGTTTACTATTGTGGCGTTTTACTAAAAAAAAAAAGGCTGTCACTACTGCTGTTACTGGTTGTAACCTACTAATAAAAAAGCAGAATTTACAAAATACATAAATCAAAAATAATATTCTCCCAAACAAAAAATAAGAAAAACAAAAACATTAAAAAACAACAAAAAGGTTTTACAAATGCATGTTTACACGCCTATGTTTCTGCATGAGGAAGATTTACATTATTGGTTATCATACTGGTTTCTCATTAGAATTGGCCCTAAAAGCAGCTAATTTTTTGTTTATCTGTATTTGCCCTGAAAGACCATATCAGTGCATCTCTAGTTAAAACTGTGGTCTGTGGCATTCATATCCTCTATTATGTATGCAACTGATAGTACTACAGGTCTAAAAACACCCCAGATTAAACACAATTATTCGGATAAACACAAAAGCTGCTGCAATCATTTAAATAGTTCTGAGTTATCTAATAATTTGCCATTATTTGAGTAGCCTGCAGCTTTATCTTATCACATCTGCTGTAAATTGTCTTTTTATGTGTGTGCCTTACTAAGTGTTTTAGAGCTACATAGAGGAGGTGGAGAGAGAATGATACTGGTTAACGAAGTCTGCCTGCCTTTCAGTTGCACGGCCAGTAAATTAAAGAGGTGGAAGACAAGACCGGGAGAGGTGGCCAGGATTAGACAGGTTGTTCCGTACGGGATTACTGTTTCTTTAGGGTCACAACCACCTGTCTGCCCCATAGGAGAACCATAGAGCTGGAGATGAGGAGCAATGGGCAGATGGCGGTGTGGAGGGGAGGAATGGCAGGGAAGGAACCCTCTGGGGCAAGACCAGACCAAGTCCCTCCTGTCGGGTTTGAGCTGACAGGAGGGGTGCGGCACACAAGACAGAACCTCACCAGTTACTGCAGGCAGTAGAGGAATAAAAAGCTTAAAATGGAAGAACACATGGAACTTGAGAAGTAAAATTTTGTCCAAACAACAACTGTTTTTTGAGAAATATTTTCTATACAAACTCAAATGTGTGCACATGTAGATACAGTCATATAAAATATAATTTACCGTTTTGTTTTTGTGTGTGATTGCCATGACAGAGACAGACATCTTCAGCTTTTTCTGTTGTTTGTAGCCTGTGTGTTGTTAAGGGGATGAGGCAGCCTTGAGGCCAATGCAGATACAGTAAAAGAAGAGAGTAGTGATGCACGATATTAAAATGTCTGGCCGATACCGATATCCGATATTAAGATTTCTGATGTCGCCGATAACCGATATTACTGATGTCGACATTTAATTGTTGTTCACGCCAAAAAATGAGTATAAGTGAACACTGTGAGAAAATGAAAACTATTCAAAAGAAGCCAATACCAAATTAGACCACATAGTCTTCTTTATTACGTAACAAAAGAAAAACACATTTAAACATATTTTAAGATATTTAACGTTCAAGTCCAGGACCATTTAAGTGAAAACATCTGTGAAATAGCAGCAATATCAAATGTAGAGTCCAATCAAATCAAATCAAATCAAATCAAGTTTATTGTCATGTTGCTGTACATAGAACAGTAGTACAAGCAAGAAGAGAGAGCGTTTCTTCAGGATCCAAAAACTAAAAGCAATTTTTAAAAAAGTGTTTGCTTATCCTTATCAGCATTCTGACAGCTTGTGGAATGAAGCTGTTGATCAATCTGTGGGTTCATTTCTTTAGTGCTCCGGAAATGTTTTTCTGATGGCAGCAGTTCAAACAGTGTATGGAGAGAGTGTGAGGAGTCCCTGACAATGTTTAGTGTCCTGCTCCAGCAGCGGCTCTGTAAAAAGTTCAGAGCTAGCTGCCTGTCCGCTCGGAATGATGTCCAGTTTTGTCGCCAGCAGTATAACGGAGTAACACATCGGCTAAATTTGCTGATAGGACTGATATATCAAAAAAAATACAAGTATCGGCCGATACAGATGTGGTAACCCATATATCGTGCATCCCTAGAAAAGAACAGTAAATGGCTTGCCCTGTCAATCACTCAAAGAGAGAAAGAGGCAGCCTTCAAGACAAGGAAAATACAAAAGAAAAATAAGGAAGAAAAACAAAAGACAAAAAGGGAACAAAAAAGAAGTTGGGGAAAGGTGGCTCGGAAAAAAAAAGAAGGAAAAATAAAGTATTAAAAGAGAATTGGTGTCAAATTTACTTGGTCAGATACTATAGATGTTGCAAGTGCATGACTGTGAACACCACAAATTAGTGAGAGCACCACAATTAAGGGTGGAAAGTCAAAACATTCTTGGTGGTTGGAGAAAAAAAAAAAAAAAAAAAGGAAATTAAAAAGTATACAAAACAGGCAAAATAATGGCTGTTTTACTGTGATGACAGATGATAGCAGTTAATGGTTTCTTATCCTACACATTAATGTGTTAACAATTACAAAAAAATATAGATTTTTTTCATCCTTTCTCAGAAAGGCACAGAGGTAAGGCTCAGGTAAAAATAGCTTCCAGATTCATGTATGGCTCATGTGATGTGACTGGTTGTGTGTGCGGCCATTTATTTACTACCCAGCACTGGTGTACTGGGATGCTGGTGAAGGTCTTGTCCGAGCCTACTTTCAGGTGTTTCAAGTAAATGCCAACGTTTAGGCCAGAAGAAGGAGGTATTTTGTTGTTGTTTTTGCTGTCTGGGGTGCAGTTAAAGTTGGGGTCTTGCACCTAAGCTTGCCTGGTATTTATGTAAACCATAAAGTTAAAAGAAAAGGCTTTTATGAAGGGAATTAAAAATGTCGCCACGCATGGTTGTGTAAAAGCTGCTTCACCTGATATGGCTGATCGTGGTCACTTCTCCCACATTAACCCATCAAACGACATGCAAAAGTGATCCATTTTGACACAAGTTTAAGGAAGTCACATCTGCTTATATCTAGTAAACCAATTTAAGTGGATAATTCCAATTATCCACTTAAACTTATCACATCTAGATCATTCATCCCAGATGGTTTATACATGACAGTTTTAGTGTTTGCTCACTATTGGTCTCCTGGCTACAAAGTTTCGGTATAAGTCTGTAAAGGACCTGTCAAGTATTAGCTGGGGCATAGAAGGACCAAATAGCTGGAAAAATGAGTAAAGAGTGTGAGGATTGAAGATGGATGATGATGAAAATGGAGGACAAGAGGATGGCTGGAAGTCAAAGGTCACACAGCCTCCATGCCAGAATCTTTACTGTTCAGGAGAGAACGGATGCTGAAAAGACTACACGTACACACACAGGCAAAAAAAAAAAAAAAAAAACAGCATTGAAGGAGGAGCAGTGATGCAGCCTTGTCGTCTCAAGTAGAGGTCACCAAGTCAAGGAAGCCAATTAAAAAGATGATTAACATTCATGTGGGAGATGTGGTGTCTACGTGCAGGTGGGATGGACTCACCATTCTCTCACACACACGCATATATAATGGGAGCAGTGAACAGTGCAGTCCAGCCTGTTGTAACTGTGGTGTCCTGGGAGGTTGAGATCAGGAGGTTAATATGATCCAATCCAACTCCTTCATTAGACTGATGATGGTAATAACAGCCTACGGGGAAAGAGGGGGCTGCCAAGCTGACAAAAACCATCTACCTACAACATGCCTGCAAGGTCTCCGAGCCTACTTGAGCTGGCTGGCATTGAGGGATATTACCTACTTCTGCTATTTATCACATTTACGCGCAGACAAACATTGTGTGGAACTAAAGTAATGTAGCATAATGTTGTGTCTATTATGACCTTACATGATTACAGTTACATGATGGCAATCTAGGAATTCTAGTGATGACAAAAACACGCACACTAATTGCATCACACTTATTCTCTTCCAGGAAGCAAAGCTGCACAATCTCCTGAATAGCATGGTTTTGTAGTTTTGAAGTAATCACAGACCATCTGACACAGAGTAGTTTCTTTAGAAGCACAAAAGTCATATGTACTGAGCATTGTATAGGGTGCATTCTCCAAGACAATCAGACAGATTTAATCAGAACTGTGAGCTTCTACTCGTGGATATCGCTCGATATCATGCATGACTAAAGATTTGCAGAGGGGAAGTAGATTAAGAGTAAATAGGAGGAGAATGGTAGTGATAGGTAGGTCTAACAGAGAATAAACATCATTAATTGGAGAGGCACACATGGATGGATGCAGCCAGATGGTGTTTTGTACTCATTTGTCATACACTGCTGACAGAGAGAGAGGAGAGTGAGAACTAGAAAGAGGAAAAGAAAAACAGAAAGAGGTGTTTATTGATTGCAAAGTCAGTACACTGCTGCCTAGAACAGACTTCCACTGTTTAAATCTAGCTCTGCTTGTTCTGCATCATCTTTTCTCTCTGCCTGCGCCTTTCCAGACTGAGTGGTTCTGATGGTGCTGCCATTGTACACTCTGCCAAGCCGGATGCATACTGGTGAGTACAGACACAACACCCCACAGATAGCCAAGCTTGGCATCCATTAAGGTCCATCTGTCTGCCTTTCAGAAAAACACCATCTACTGTATGTTCTTTCTCAAAGGTGGTCCATAGTAGAGGAGAGAAAACAGAAAGAGAGGGGAGAGACAGAAGACTCAGGAGACCAAGAGACAGGAACAAGAGAAAAGGGGGGATGCAAGTGTGCCAAAAAGAGAAACTTAGTCTCTGCATATAAGGACTACAATGAGACGGGTAGTCGAACATGACAACTGATGGTGAGCTCCAACTTTGCAGTCGACTGACAAAAAAGAAGAGAGAAGAAAAGCAGAATGATAAAACCATCTTTTAATTTCCATTATGTGCACAAGAACTACACAGGTGAGAAACTGTTCAAAATAGAGCTTCAGAAAGGCAGATAAAAAGGATGGAGAGGAAAGTGAGGGAGATGAAGCACAAGAGGGAGCAACAAGTTGGAGCCAGGAGACAGGACTGGGTTCCCACCATCCCACAAATGGAGAGTAGCGCTCAAGGCCACGGCCTGCTCAGGCTGCTACCATGCTCACTTTGTTCTCGCAATGACAGTTTCATTCAGGGAGACATGTACTTGCCTCTTCAGGGCCAAAGCGCCCCTGCACCAACTAGCTCTTTCTTTCTCTGTGTCCTGTTCTCCTTTCAAAAGCTAACCTTTTTGGATGGTCTGAGTATGCGTGTGTGTGTGTGTGTGTGTGTGTGTGTGTGTGTG
>NW_007577779.1:493053-497374 GCF_000690725.1 Stegastes partitus
GTGTGTGTGTGTGTGTGTGTGTGTGTGTATGTCACTGCATTGAATTAGATGTAGAGCTGGTTAGCAAGATCTCAATATCACTATCCATCAGACCTCGCAATCCAAAAAAAATGTAATAAAATTACCTGGGAAAAGTTTAATTATAAAACAATAACACCACTGTTCACAACAGTAGAAATTCTGCGGGTAGACAACTTATCACTACAGAGGCTTACAATTTGATCTAAGGAAGCCTGTGCTGCTGCAGAGGGGGCTTGTTTCCAGGGTAACGTGTTTACATTTACATTTTAGGATTTAGCCCACTTAGGATTTTTACTGTAAATGCAACAGATAATCATACTTCATTTTCTAAACCAGCAACATCATAACTCAAAATATTACACAAGGTTCCAAAGACACAGCACCCTGAGAATTGTAAAAGGTGAGCATCATTATTGTACACACAAATGCTTAAAAACAAACAAACAAACAAACAAACCCAGAAGCATTTAATTTTATAACCACAAATGCCTTTATCGTCCATCCTATAAAAATCTAATTAGTCCTTTCAACAGAAAGACATTCTTAGCATTTGTGCAGTGTCTTCAGGCAAAAGCACTCAGGGTTACCCGAGGACAAGGCCTTTTTGTGATCGCAGATGGCCTTGTCCAATTGTCTGCCTGTATTTTTCTGTTCCGTCCTTAAAGCAGTGCTATGACATGAGGGGTAGTCCAATAAAACTATCCACTGAATGCACTTGTCAATGACATATATAAATGAGCATGTGGGCACACATATGGAAATAAGACACATAAAACAGAGATACGGGCAAACACTAAAATCTGTGCACTGTGACGTGATGGTGTCAGAGTGTCATGTGAATCTACTGCATGTTCCTGAAAGATTGTTGATATTTAGCTAGTTAGCATATGTAGATAGTTAGCATGAGTCAGATTTAACATCCCCCCACTGCCCCCCCCGTCCCGTCCCGTGCACGAGCTTCAGTGGGCAGAAGCTAAAATGTGCTCAGGACACACTGAAATACTGTTGGCCAGATCTGTCCCAGCCACTGTGTTTCCCTCCAACTTACAGAGCTGGAGCTGTGTGTAAATGGTGGATTTTGTTCAGTGCCACTAGCAGACCGTGAGAACATTTTCACTGAATTTGACAAAAAGTGTATTGGATTAGAATTGCTGACTGTACCTTTAACCACATTAGGAAGACAGCTTGTCGAGTTCTTATCGGACCGCAAAATGCTTTAAAGAAAGAATGAAGGGCTACATAAACTAAATTTTTTTCTCTGGACAACACCAATTCTTCCTCCATCATACCCTCACTTGGTAACAGTGTTTAGATTTCAATGTAAGTTTATACATTTTTTAAATAACATTTTTGTTAATTAAAAAGCAAATCTGTTTTACATCATTTTGAGGAAACTCCTGATGCACAACCTCTGGTGAAACATTGTGGCCATATCTTAATCAGCGAAGTCACAACAGGCATTTTCTTTCTTTTGTCAAATATAAAAATACCTGGTTTCAAATCATTAAAAAGGAGTGCTGCCAAAAGTGAAAATACTAAAATATTTTAACTCACACAGAAGTCATGTTTGCCATTTTAATGAGTATTATAGAAAAACTGCTCTTCGGCTAAAGGCCAGTTTGATCCAAATTCATGTAGATATGTGGCACCCATTATGCATACAGTTGCCAGGCCAAGACTTATTAGAAGAATTTCTGTGTTTGCTACCCAAGCTGTGTTTAACTTGGGAAGTACAACTCAGCAGAAGATCATTAATAACATATGGAGATAATTCAAGGATTTGGACCAAACCGGGTCTTTGTTTATGCAAGAATCAGCTGAGAGCTGATTCTTATTTGTGACAGTAACAACCTGTTCATAACCTGGTCATATACACAAGTCAGGTTTTGTGCCGCTCACAATTGGCCAAGGTCTTATGTCAATCACAGGCCAGTGCCCAGCAACAGGCCAAACATTACTGCTCTGCAGTCCTTCTAGGGACAGCAAGGGGAAATGGAATGGGCCATTCAAGGTTTATGCATACAGTTCACCAAGTATCAGAGTGGAGGTTACCTGAAGTGCAGTGGGGCTCTGCTGCCGGCTCCGTTTGAGGGCCTTAACGAAGGACTCCAGGGATAAGTGGAGCATTTTATTCAGTGTGTGTGTGTCTGTGCATGCACGTGAAAGCATTTTTCTGGGCATGTCTATTTGTGTGTGTGTGTGTGTGTGTGTGTGTGTGTGTGTGTGCTGGTGTGTGTACTAGGGCAGGATCAGTGGAGTAAATCCAGACTTGAAAGAGTAGCTCAATCAAGCTCTTCTACCCATCTTTCTCTCACTCCCTGGGCCTCTCTCATCTCGTCGATGTTCCCCTGTTCCTAGTTCATGTAGAGTTGAAGAGTTCACAGGACTAGGGAGCAAAAGAGCATTGCCGGGGGCAAAGAGGAACAAGTATATACCTTCAACGCTTCCCATCAGTACAGTTTTTCAGCTCTCCAGCAATACCTGTGTAGGGAGCAGTCACTGACAGGGCTTTACATTAGACAGTGCCTGCTTGGCTGGCTGACTGACACAGATAAAATACATTTACAGTATAAATTGTCCCATGTGTCTTAGAGGACTTTTAAAGTTACACATAGTTTGTCCCAAATTTCAGAAAAATGTCAAAGAGCAATAAGTGCATAATGCAATTGCAAAATGCAGCTTCTATGGTGACTTTGAACAAATCTTCAAAGCAAAACACCACCGTTAATAGGATGAATGGATGGATGGATGAATGAATGAATGAATGAATGAATGAATGAATGAATGAATGAATGAATTAATATAGTATAAAGTGCTAGACAATGTTCTACATACAATATTCAGCCCATGCATAAACACCATAAACCTGCCTATGTGAGTTTAGCTTAACTGGTTAAGTATAGGGTTTTTCAGCCCAGACATCCTGGCTTCTAATCCCAAGTCTGTCAACTGTGATAATATTTAAAGGCAAAACTATTATTATAAAGTCTTCAACTTCAATTTAGGACCAGATCTGCAGACAAAACAAACTTCTGGCAATCATTCCATCCACCATCTTTGCTTCATTTCTGCAACTGGGCCCTCTTTAGTGACAAGCAAAGCCTTTTCCTTGAAAGGGAATAAAAAGCGTGACCTCATTTTGTTTCCTGTGCGATGTAAAAAAAAAGGCAATTTTACGCTGCCAAATGTGAATAAGATGTCCTTCATTAGAACAGTGCGTACTCAGCATGTCCATATTTTAATCCAATTTAGTTTAGCATGATAAAGGGCATTAAAGCCAGCCAGTCCAACACCCACTTATGACGTCTGTATGCAGATACACACAATGACATGAAAAGAGTATCGTGCCTGAAAGAGTTTACAGGCAGATAATGTACCAACCCAGCATTCAGGAGTACTAGGCACTTATTTTGTCATACTGAAACTAATCATCACTTTAACTGACATTTCAGCTCATCCTACTCTAGCTGAGTTAGAGGCCATTGTGGTGCTGGAGACTCCTCATGTAAGCAAGACCGATCAGATCTATAACACAAACTCAAACTTTGTTTATTTCTCTCATTATTACAAAATAGATTCCAAAATATAATAAAAGGCAAATATGCGCTGAAAATATACTCTGGAGCTATAAGCTTCAACATCTTGAATATATAAAATAAAGAGATGTATACTCTATATTTATTATATTACAAAACAAGAGGGGACATAATACTCCTGAAGAATCAGAGCATTTCTATGTAAATTTGAAACGCTCAGAAAAACAGAAAGCATGCAATGTCTATCTAATGCAGGGATCTTTTCAGTTTGTTCATTTGAACAAAGATACCTTCCCTGAAGGAAAAGTGGCCTTCAGTGGACTGCATTTGGTCATTAATTAGCTCTATAAAACTCCTCTTTGAATTAAGGGTAGAGTGAAACCTTATGAGAAAGATTTCATTGGAGTCTCAAAAGAGCTAGAAGCTGCTTTCTTGTGTTTGAGAAATAAAAGAGTGTCTCTTTAATCCACTCAATGGTTCAGGTACTGAATCACCAAACCATCTTTAATGTACTTGAGGAAGCTATTTTTGTGGCACTCCATTCAGATGAATCTTAGCTGCAGAGAGCTGTCATTGACTTAAAAGGGGTTTTGTTGTGCATGTGTCAACACATGTGTGCTAACAGTGACTCATTCTGCATGACTGTTTATAACATTGTCACTTCTAGATATGGCTTCTCCCTCAACTTTATGTGAGCACACACATATTTCTGTGTGTGTGTGTGTGTGTGTGTGTGTGTGTGTGTGTGTATATATATGTATATA